>NC_135980.1:9071283-9316283 GCF_053455715.1 Rhinoraja longicauda | reverse complement strand
TCGGTTTCCTCCCACACTCCAAAGACGTACAGGTATGTAGGTTAATTGAATGGGTAAATGTTAAAATTGTCCCTAGTGGGTGTAGGATAGTGTTAATGTGCGGGGATCGCTGGGCGGCGCGGACTCGGTGGGCCGAAGGGCCTGTTTCCGCGCTGTATCTCTAAATCTAAAAAAAATCTAAAAGAATAAATAAATAAAAGGACAATCAGTTGGAATATTGGATTGCCTTGACTTCAATTTATCCCTTTAACATTCAATAATGGTGTCAAAAACATAATTTACAAAAATGGGGTTTCTCAGTTAAAGCCTTGAAATGAACACGAATGCAGCCACGCTGACGACACTTGAGAGAAAGCGATGTATAACGATCACAGAAATCCACCAAGGTAGAACGTTCGTATTTATCTTGGCAGAACAGACAAATCCAAACAGATTAGCTGATCGCAAAGTTCAAGCACAAACAGCAATAAACAAGAACATGCCTCGTGATACTGCACATGCTTTGGTCCATGAGAAGACTGATAATGGTGTTGTGTTTACTTTGTCTAGTGCAGCAGAAAGAATGCATTTGAAAATTACATTGGAAAGGAGTCTGTTCTGAAACCCCTCAACCATTCCATGGTTGAGAAAGATACGGACTGTGGCAAGCTGTGCCGATCAGGCAGCAGGTAGTCCAGCTGAAGTTGGAGTAACTCAACGGGTCAGGCAGCATCTGTGGAGGAAAGGAATAGGCGTCGTTTTGGGCCGGAACCCTTCTATATGTTATGTTTTGGGGGGGGTGGGAGGGAACGGGAACTGTAACTGTAACATTCTCTCTCCAGAACGGAGACGCGACCTTTGTTCTGTATCGTGTCTCCGTTCCCGTTGCGGCCTACCACCGGCCATGCACCTGGGACCACCTGGGTCTCTGGTTCGCAGAGCCCGCGGTCCGGACTCACCACCTGCGGCGCTGGCTGCCTGCGAATGCTGCGGGAACGGCTGCGACTCGTGTCCGGAGGCTCCGGCGCGGGCCGCGTGGACGTCGGAAGCCCGCAGGCCCCTGGATGGGGGCCGACATCGGGAGCTCCGGCAGCGGCAGAGGCAACGTGTCCGCCCGCCCCGAATCGCGGGGCTTGGGTCGGCCCGCCACGGACCTTTCACCATCCGGCGCGGCCTGAAATAGGCCGCGGGATTTTTTTTCACCGCCCAGCGGGGGCTTCAATATCGGGAGCCCCGACGTGGCAACTCCAACAGCCTGACCGCGGGACAAGACGGCAGGGAAGAGAAAAAGACATTCTGGCCTTCCATCACAGTGAGGAGGGACTGGAGGAGACTCACTGTGATGGATGTTTCTTTTTGTTTGGTGTTAGTTTGTGATTGTATGTGTTATTGCATTTTTATTGATTAATCTTATTGGTCTTATTGTTCAACTGCGGGTAATGTTTCATTTTACTACACATTTATGTGTATGTGACAAATAAACGACTATTGACTATTGACTATTGACTTGACCTGAAATGGCACCAGAGATGCTGCCTGACCTGCTGAGTTACTCCACCAATTTGTGCCTAGTTCAGTTTAGTTTTAGTTTAGTTTAGAGATGCAGCGCGGAAGCAGGCCCTTCGGCCCATCGTTTCCGTGCCAACCACCGATCACCACCCACTAACACTATCCTACACACTAAGGAGAATTTGCAATTTATCAAGTCAATTAACCTACACACCTGCACGTCTTTGGAGTGTGGGAGGAAACCGGAGCTCCCTGATAAACCCACGCAGGTCACAGGGAGAACGTACAAACTCCGCATAGACGGCACCCATAGTTGGGATCGAACCCAGGTTTCTGGTGCTGTAAGGCGGCAACTCTACTGCTGTGCTACCGTGCCGGTTTGTGTCGATCTTCGGTATATCTCCGGTATATCTTCGGGTCGATCTCCAGTGGCATAGTGAGGCCCACTGGAAATTGGAGGAACAGCACCTCATATTTCGCCTAGGCAGTTTGCAGCCCAACGGTATGAACATTGACTTCTCCAACTTTAGATAGTTCCTCTGTCCCTCTCTTCCCCTCCTCCTTCCCAGATCGCCCTCTATCTTCCTGTCTCCACCTATATCCTTCCTTTGTCCCGCCCCCCTGACATTAGTCTGAAGAAGGGTCTCGACCCGAAACGTCGCCCATTCCTTCTCTCCTGAGATGCTGCCTGACCTGCTGAGTTACTCCAGCATTTTGTG
Organism: Rhinoraja longicauda; assembly: GCF_053455715.1. NCBI lineage: Eukaryota > Metazoa > Chordata > Chondrichthyes > Rajiformes > Arhynchobatidae > Rhinoraja > Rhinoraja longicauda. The sequence continues at coordinate 9,314,076 of NC_135980.1, read as the reverse complement.
AATAAATACCTTCGACTTGTACCAGCATCTGCAGTTATTTTCTTATACTTCGGTATAAACCAGCATCTGCTGTTCTTTCCGACACAGGTAATCAAACTGCTTGTTATTCAGACCATCATTACCAAGAGACTTTGACCATTGCAGCCAATGTCAATAGCCTGCCCTGTGTGATTTAATGTCCAACATTTAGAAATCAGCTGGAGAGGAACAATCAAGTGATAGCATTGCCAAGGGTCTCGAAGAGAAACCTGGATAAAAATAGGAATCAACTGTAGGAAATTTTAGTTTAGTATAGTTTATTATCGTCATGTGTACCAAGGCACCGTGAAAAGTTGTTTTGTTGCGTGCTATTCAGTTTGTTAAAAAGCTATATATGATTACAATCAAGCCGTCCACAATGTTCAGATACACGATAAGGGTATAATGTGCGGCACGGTGGCGCAGCGGTAGAGTTGCTGCCTTACAGCGAATGCAGCTCCAGAGACTCAGGTTCGATCCTGGCTACGGGCGCCGTCTGTACGGAGTTTGTACGTTCTCCCCGTGACCTGCGTGGGTTTTCTCCGAGATCTTCGGTTTCCTCCCACACTCCAAAGACGTACAGGTATGTAGGTTAATTGACTGGGTAAATGTAAAAAATTGTCCCCAGTGTGTGTAGGATAGTGTTAATGTGCGGGGATCGCTGGGCGGTGCGGACTCGGTGGGCCGAAGGGCCTGTTTCCGCGCTGTATCTCTAAATCTAAAGGGGATTAGGTTTATTGCAAAATAAAGTCCAGTAGCTCAGATTAAAGTTAGTCCAATGATCTCCAATGAGGTTGATGGTGGTACGTAGTAGTCTCTAGTTGGTGATAGGATGATTCAGTTGCCTGATAGCTTTAGACTTTAGATAATGTATGGAAACAGGCCCTTCGTCCCACCAAGCCCATGCTGACCAAAGATCACCCCATACACGAACACCATCTTACACCCCTACGGACAGTTTACAATTTTACCGAAGCCAATTAACCTACAAACTTGTACGTCTTTGGAGTGTGGGAGTAAACCGGAACACCCGGAGAAAGCCCACACAGTCACAGGGAGGACGTACAAACTCTGTGTGTTCTGGCCTCCTCCTGCACCTATTGTCTATTGTCTATTGTCTATTGTCTACAGACTGCACCCGTGGTCAGGATCGAACCCAGGTCCCTGGCACTGCAAGGCAACAACTCTACCGTTGAGTCACTGGGCCGCCCCCATGAGCCATCAGAACCAAAGCAGAAGGAATCTGTCGAGAATGATTTAGGGTGGAAACCAGTTTTCCTGATTTTCCATTTCGGTCAGTGGAAGGCTGTAATGTTTCCATCATACATCTTTGTGACAGGACTCTCTGACTGACTGTCTGCTGAGAAACGCTTTAACCTTTTGATAATCTGTCTGAACAAATGCAAATGCCTTTTGAGTGGTGACTGTGGAGTTTTTAAAGCCAGCGCACTTAGGTGTCGGATGAAAGGACAAAGACAGGATGGAAACGGCAGTGTGGATGTGCACTCCAAAACTAAAATAATAATGCCGCATAGCTGGAATTCCTTATCAGGAGCTTTTCCATGTCACCAGTTGCCCTGACCATTTTTGTTGGGCTTGACTCAAGAATGTGACCTTCATGCTTTACTTGCCTGTTACTCTTTGGGCCACACTGAACCTCGCAATTTAAAAATTAAAATCCAATGAATATGAAAAAAATACTTTTCAAACCTAAGATAGACACAAAAAGCTGGAGTAACTCAGCGGGACAGGCAGCATCTCTGGTGAGAAGGAAGGGGTGACGTTTCGGTTCGAGGCCCTTCTTCAGACTGGATGAAGTGTCTGAAGAAGGGTCTCGACCCGAAACGTCACCCATTCCTTCTCTCCAGAGATGCTGCCTGTCCCGCTGATTTACTCCAGCTTTTTGTGTCTATCTTCGGTTTAAACCAGCGCCTGCAGTTCCTTCCTGCACAACTTTTACAAACCTAATCTGATCTGCAATTCCAATCTTACTATTAATTCAAATAAAGCAGAACCAGTGAAATGTTGGCCTTACTTCCCTCTCCAGTATTTCCATTTTAATACCAAATGTTTAACAAGTTTATAATATGATCAGAATTCTGATTGATGGATAAATAATAAGAAGTAGAATCGCCCTATTTAATTCTGCATAAATGAGACTTGTGGCTGGGCACACCATCGACCAACTGAGAAGGGTACGCAAACATGCATGTTTATTGCAGTGGCTGTAAATGTTCCTCACAGATCCCAATAACCAGTCTTCCTCCAGCAACGCCAGACTAAATGTCAGCCTGAGTTGTTAAAATTTACTTTGCCAAGCCCTTTGCATGAGACTTGGCTTCAGATGCAACCCAAGATTCATGAGGTCGGCTTTCCGATTCCACCCCACCCTAAACCTCAAAGCTCCAACCAGCCGGAGTCTCGTCAGGGGCACACCAGCCATGTTATGGATGCCTTTGAAGTGCAGTTTACTTGAGGCAGAGGATTGGCATTGAATAACGAGTTGAGCCAGCCCAAGGGGTCATGTCACCCACTCTGCTGCTACCACTGCTTCCTATTTTCCAGTGTGCAGAGTCCCTGGTCTCTCAGATGTTGAGGCCAGTTCATTGGCTATATTTAAGAGGGAGTTAGATGTGGCCCTTGTGGCTAAAGGGATCAGGGGGTATGGAGAGAAGGCAGGTACGGGATACTGAGTTGGATGATCAGCCATGATCATATTGAATGGCGGTGCAGGCTCGAAGGGCCGAATGGCCTACTCCTGCACCTATTTTCTATGTTTCTATGTTTCTATGTTAGTTTAACTGAATATTCACACCTTTAAAACTGTTTTGGCCTGTGAGATCTCTTCCAAAACAAGAACAAGGAACAGAAGAAGGGTCCAGACCCGAAACGTTGCCTCGCCATGTTCTCCTGAGATGCTGCCTGACCTGTTGTTATTCCAGCACTTTGTGTTTTTCTTTGTACACCAGCATCTGCAGTTTAGTATTTTTTAGTTTAGAGATACAGTGCGGAATCAGGCCCTTCAGTCCACCGAGCCCATGCCAATTCAGTGATTCCCACACACTAACACTACCCTACACACACTATGCACAATTTACAATTCTACTAAGCCAATTAGCCTACAAACCTGTGCATCTTTGGAGTTTTGGGCGGAAACCGGAGCACCCGAAGGAAACCCACGCAGGTCACGGGGAGAACGTACAAACTCCGTACAAACAGCACCCATAGTCAGGATCGAAACCAGGTGCTGTAAGACAGCAACTCTACCGCTGCGCCACCGTGCGTATCCACAAGAACAGAAAATACTAGAAACACTGCAGAGGTCAGGCAGCATCTGCGGAAACAGAAACAGAGTCAGCGTTTCAGGTCAAAAGGCCTATATATTTGTAATTGTATGGAGCCTGTGACCTGGTTTCTGAGGCACCTCTATATTTGCTGAGCGGCTCAACATTATTAAAGCAGTTTGTTGGCAATGCATTACTGGTATAATATTATAGTAGTAAAAATAATTTTTGCTAACCAGTTAGCAGAAAGTTGTGGATGTAGCCCAGTCCATCTGACAGACCTAACTCGAGCTGCCTCAGGAAAGCAGTCAACATAATCAAAGACATCCCACTCCCTGTCACTCCATATTCTCCTTGCTCCCGTCTGGTAGAAGATACAGCAGTTTGAATACGCGCACTAGCAGACAGGTGTGTGAGTGCAGGTGGGAGGTAGCTGGTGGAAGGAGACGAGGTGGGAGGAGGGGGGGGGAGGAGGGTGGGGGGGTGCGGGTGGGGGGGGGGGGGGAGAAGGGGGAGGGTTGGCAGGTGATAGAGGACCAGGTGATGAGGTGGATGGTGGGCAAGTGGACCGAGGTGAGACAAGGGTTGGGTGGCTGGTGCGTGGTTAGGGAGGGACATGCGAGGAGAGGGGAAAAAAGAGGGTAGATGGAGTCAGGTGAGGGGGAAGGAAGGGGAGGATGGAAACGGTGGCAGAAGCTGGAAGGTGGTCGGTGGAGACACAAGAGGCTGTAGATGCTGGAATCCAGTTCATGGAGAAGATAGTAAGTGGGTCTGGATAAGGGGCGGACAATGGACAGTTGGGAATGGGGATAAGAAACCCAATAGATTAAGTGGAAGATAGACACAAAATGCTGGAGTAACTCAGTGGGACAGGCAGCATCTCTGGAGAGAAGGAATTAGGTGACGTTTCGGGTCAAGACCCTACTTCCCCGAAACGTCACCCATTCCTTCTCTCCAGAGATGCTGCCTGCCCCGCTGAGTTACTCCAGCATTTTGTGTCTACCTTCTGTTTAGACCAGCAACTGCGGTCCCTTCCTACACCAATAGATTAAGTGTGTGGGTGATAGGCAAAGAGGGCCGTGCAGAGAAGGGGAAAACCTGACTCAAAATGTCGACTATCCTTTTGACTCCACAGATGCTGCCTGACCTGATGAGACCAGCAGTTTACATTTTGCCCCAGATTCCAGCATCTGCCCTCTCTTATAGTCTCTGCAATGAAGGATATTCCCTTGAATTTCCTGCAACACTGCTTTAGTTTAGTTTAGTTTAGACAATAGAGAATAGACAATAGACAATAGACAATAGACAATAGGTACAGGAGGAGGCCATTCGGCCCTTCGAGCCAGCACCGCCATTCAATGTGATCATGGCTGATCATTCTCAATCAGTACCCCATTCCTGCCTTCTCCCCATACCCCCTGACTCTGCTATCCTTAAGAGCTCTATCCAGCTCTCTCTTGATTTTATTGTCACGTGAAAAGGTTTTGTCGCGTGCTAACCAATCAGCGGAAAGACAATACATGATTACATCGAGCCATCCACTGTGTAAAAGTATGTGCGACAGGGAATAATGTTTAGTGCAAGATAAAGCCCAGTAAAGTTCGATCAAAGATAGTCTGAAGGTCTAAAAATGTATGCATGTATACCATGGGAACAAATCACAAAGCAACAAGTACCGCACTTTACACAAAATGAAACTATCTTTACACCAGATTGACCTTTATCTCGACCTAATTAATTAATTTTCGCTGATTGTATCAATGTTCATTTCGATCCGGCCGTGAATAATGACAGACAATTAAACATCTAATGGGAGGTAGATGCTCGAATAATATCTCCGTCCCCCGCAATAACAAGGCTTAACACATGAGTGCTGGAGAATTCTGAGCCGCGATCACTGCGACAAATGAATGATACATCTCAAATCTCCTCCTGAGAACCCAACCAACAAAGAAGCCACAGGATATCAAGAACTACCTTTGAGCATTAGATACGCAAAGGTTAGACTTTACTTTAGACTTTGGGCTTTGGAGATACATTGTGGAACCAGGCCCTTCGGCCAATGGTGTCCGCGCTGACCTGCGATCACCCCGTACACTAGCACAATCCTATCAATAGACAATAGGTGCAGGAGGAGGCCATTCGGCCCTTCGAGCCAGCACCGCCATTCAATGTGATCATGGCTGATCATTCTCAATCAGTACCCCGTTCCTGCCTTCTCCCCTTACCCCATGACTCCGCTACCCTTAAGAGCTCTATCCAGCTCTCTCTTGAATGCCTTCAGAGAATTGGCCTCCACTGCCTTCTGAGGCAGAGAATTCCACAGATTCACAACTCTCTGACTGAAAAAGTTTTTCCTCATCTCAGTTCTAAATGGCCTACCCCTTATTCTTAAACTGTGGTCCCTTACACACTATCCTACACACTAGGGCCAATTTACAATTTACAGAAGCCAATTAACCTACAAACCTGTACGTCTTTGGTGTGGGAGGAAACCCGGAGCACCTGGAGAAAACCCACGCGGTCCCAGGGAGAGTGTGAAAACTCCGCACGGACAGCACCCGAAGTCAGGGTGAAACCCAGGTATCTGGCGCTATGAGGCAGCAACTCTACCGCTGTGCCACTGTGTCACCCCAATGGTTGTGGTGTCAGCAATACCCCAGCAGTGGTACTGAAGGCCTGCACTCTAAAATTATAAGGGGCTTCGGGCAAGTTATGCCCGTACAAATAACAACACTAACAGCCAGCTGAGAATGTGGAAAACAGTCAGGGATTGTCTTGTTCACAAACAGCAGGACAGATAAGTGGCACAGCTGGTCGAGCCGCTCCCTCACAGCGCCACGGCGGCACGGTGGTGCAGCGGTAGAGTTGCTGCCTTACAGCGAATGCAGCGCCGGATACTCAGGTTCGATCCTGACAATGGGCGCCGTCTGTACGGAGTTTGTACGTTCTCTCCGTGACCTGCGTGGGTTTTCTCCGAGATCTTCGGTTTCCTCCCACACTCCAAAGACGTACATGTATGTAGGTTAATTGGCTGGGTAATATGTAAAAATTGTCCCTAGTGTGTGTAGGATAGTGTTAATGTGCGGGGATCGCTGGGCGGCGTGGACTCGGTGGGCCGAAGGGCCTGTTTCCGCGCTGTACTCTAAATCTAAAAATCTAAATCTAAAATCCTGACCTCAGGTGCTATCTGTGTGGAGTTTGCCCATTCTCCTTGAAACCGCATATGTCTTTTCTCCGGGTGCTCCGGTTTCCTTCCACATCCCAAAACTGTGCGGGTTTGTAGGATAATTGGCCCTCTATAAATTGCCCCAAGTGTGTAAGGTGTGGATGAGAAAGTGAGATAACAACGAAACAGTCAATATGCTCTCTAATGTACACCTGTAGACGTTTGTTGACATACCGAAATTCCTCAATCTTCTGTGAAAGTAGAGGTGTTGATGGGCTTTCTTTACAATTACATCAGCCTGCTGGGCCCAGGAAAGATTTCCAGAGTTGTGCTGGTCTCCATTTTGCAGAGCTATCATTAATGTGCTTTTCAATATTCTCTCGAACACATACTTGTAATAAGAATGTAAACACATCCTAAAAGATCATTTTATTTTACATCTTTGCAGATGCTGAAGTATCTTTTTAGTGCCATGGCTCCCTGTCCTCTCTCACATCGCCCCTCCCAGCATACGCAGAAGGGAGAGGATATTGACAGATTGGTGCACCATCGAGGCTAACCCTGACCTTCCCATCAATGCTGACTTGAACAATCTGCCCAACATGTGCCTGAGGTCCCGCAAACCCTTCTGGTCTCCAGCTAAATCCCTGGAAGACTTTGACCCCAAGACTGAGTGGCGTAGAGCCTGGAAAGATGCCAACACCAACAACGAAGAGGTCATCACAGACCCCACAGTGAAACCACCGGGATTTGACCTCCATCGCTAGCAATGGCCAACCCTGAACAGGATCCGCACCCTCCACGCAAGAACAGTCCATCACCTGCACAAGTGGGGGATGTCAGACAGACAGCCCTGCTTGTGACTGCGGATATCCAGACCAGACCATCCCACACATCGTGAATGACTGCTGACTGAGGCTTTTCCCTGGTGGCATCAAGGCCCATCCACCCAGCAACTGATGCTGCCCTGGTCTGGGTGTCTACCCTTGACCTACAACTTTTTTTTGTTTTTTTCGTTTTGTTTTTTAAACCAAAAATATTTATTCAAATATTAAAATAATATATACAATACAATAAAACCAAAACAGAACCCACCACCAGAATACAATACAAACAAATATACCAATTGAAACTATTGTACAATTATATTACAAACCCCATCCAGGAGGCATCCAATCCCCCCGCGGTGCCCAGCGGTCCCGGAAATCCCCCAGGGTGCCAGTGGACAGCGCGCAGCCCCTCTCCAACACCACCCGGGCGCGGATGTAACCCCGGAAAAGGGGTAGGCAGCCGGCTCGGGCAGAGCCCTCTTCCGCCTGGCGCCGTGAGTCGCGGATGGCCAGCTTGGCCAGGCCCAGGAGCAACCCAACAAGGACATCTTCGGCCCTACCCTCTCCCCTACGCACAGGGTGTCCAAAGATGAGGATGGTGGGTGAAAAGTGCAGCCAAAAAGCAAGGAGCAGCCCCTTTAGATATTGGAACAGGGGCTGCAACCTCACGCACTGCATGTACACGTGGTACACAGACTCACACACTCCATGTACACGTGGTACACAGACTCTTCCAACCCGCAAAAGTTGCAGGCGGCTGGCCAGTCTGTGAACCGCGCGAGGAACAGGTTGCAGGGGACTCCTCGGTGCAATACCTTCCACCCCAGGTCCCCGATGGAGAGGGGCAGAATCCCTGCGTAGAGAGACCCCCACCACGGGGCCCCCTCGCGACCGGAAGGCAACACCGACCACCACTTAGTGTCCGGACGGTTGACCTGCAACTTTAGGTTGTGCACGCCTTACACAAGAGGAAGAAGTACCATGTTTACGATGTGCTACGCATTCTTTTCATCTATTTATGAATCTGCCGTCTATTTACATAATAAGACTATTTCTTAATCCCTTAGAGTCACGCGTTTAGAGTTTTTGGAGCTAGCTGGTTGAGGAACCGTAGCTTTGGTGTGTGTCGTTACAGCGTAACAATACTCCTTTTGAGCCGAGCTGGTGACACTTCAGAAGTCCCTGACCAGCAACAGATCAAAGAGAGGAAGTGAGTGATTATGAGGGAGAATTTGTTCACTTTGTACCAATCGTGCAACGGTGCATTGTTTTTGCAACCTTTTGGATATCTGGAATTTTACCCGTGGTCCTGACGATGATTGGATCAGACGGCTGCATCCATAAGGAGAGCCCCTGTTCTGGTTCGAACAGTGTGAGCCTGTGCAGTGTCTGCATGAGGCACTTAGTCCCTCCTCTGACCGCTTTTGTTAATGTAAGTGCAGCTCTGTTAGTGTTGGCAGAGGGAGATCTGTTCTCGGCTTCTTGTTTGCAGCCCAGTCCCCGAGATGGTGCCAAGCTCTCCCTCATGTGCCGTTTGTTAAAGGCTCCGGGGACAGCGTGTACACAGACTGCAGTATATGTACAATGCAGGTTCATTACCATCTCAGTGTGAAAGGAAGAGATAGGGGCCTGAATGAGGTTTTCTGCCATTCAATCTGTCCAGAATTGAAAAACAGGATTTTTGACACTTAAGGTTTATTTTTTTTTAACTATCTGAAGGTAACTTACCTTCGATAGACACAAAAAGCTGGAGTAACTTAGCAGGTCAGAGTACATTTCTGGAAAAAAGGAATAAGTATTGTAGGAAGCAACTGCACATGCTGGTTTAAACCGAAGATACTCAAAAAGTTGGAGTAACTAGGCAGCATCTCTGGAGAGAAGAAATGGGTGACGTTTCGGGTCGAGACCCTTCTTAGGTGGTGTTTCAGGTCAAGACTCTTCTTCAGACTGGTCCCAATCTGAAGAAGGATCTTGACCAGAAAAGACACCTCTTCCTTCTCTCCAGAGATGCTGCCTGACCCGCTGAGTTACTTCAGCTTTTTGTGTCTATCTTCGGTGTAAACCAGCATATGCAGTTCCTTCATACACACAACATACATTCCTTTGGCTCCCTTTAAAGCATTGATTTAAATAAAGGAACAATGAACTGCAGGTGCTGGTTTATACCAAATATAGGCAGAAAGTCTTCAAAATAAAAATCTTCAGCTGCAAAATAAATGATCAGTTTCAATACAATCACAAACACATTTAAATCTATGATAGACACAAAAGTGCTGGAGTAACTCAATGGGTCAAGCAGCATCTCTGGAGGAAGAGTTTAGGTGATGTTTCGGGTCAGGGCCCTTCTTTGGACTGTATTGGATTGCAAGTAGGGGGTGGAGATGGGGTGATTGGTCCTGGCCTTTTGTCACCTCCATTCTTCACCCCTTAACCCCCATCTCCTACTTTCAAGGGGGTTGTGGGTGTGGATGGTGGGGGGGGGGGGGATGAACCAAGGTCTGGTCTACCACGCAATCAAGGTCAGCTGAGGGAGGACGCATCCTCAGAGCACAAAGGTGGACGAGTGAGATGGGGACGTTGGTTTGCTGGTCGATCCAGACGCCCAAGGAAGGCAATGATTGGAGCCCGCAGGAGCCTGGGCCTAGTCTGGAACGGGAACCACTTATAACAACTAGAGCATGGACTGGACTTTGAAAATGGCGCCTAAATTAGTGCGGGATCAGTAGACGACTTCTGTACAACTTACTAATCGTGGATGTGCTTAGGTAGGGCAATACTCCACTGGACTGTTCTCTAAGAGAAGAATTTCACTGTGCATTTGCACTTCACACACGTAACAGTAAAAGTACCATTGGGCCGTTGAACCGTTGAACTAGAGAAGGAAAGAACTTAAACTGCAGCAATGCTAGTCAGGTTCCCTCCGATATCCCATAACATGTTTTGCCTTTTTGTGTGCAAACTGCGTTGGTGCAGGATGTGGGAAAATTAACCTGCATACAGTGAAATCTGCCAGATCATGGCTGGATCACTAACATGGCTAGACACTGGCTGGGGAATAAATATCTGTACACCAAGTGAACTCCCCTGCCTTTCTTCAACCAGTGCAGTTGCTACATTTACGATCACCCGAGAAGACAGATAAGTATTGATTTAACATTTCACCCCTCCATCTGAGTCACTGAGGCTGTCAATGGGTCAGCACTTACACTGGTGTTATAGTGCGGGTGGGGGCTCCTGTTACCAAGCCTGTGCCACACTCTATTGTAGTGCTTCTAAAAACAACTGCAACGTCTGGTAATAAATCCCTCACAAGTAACGATGAACCATCTAATTACGCACAAACAAAAGTTATTAAAAGATCAACTGTGGGTTGAAATGGGGAAAACTTTAGTGATCAGCTGGTGTGTTGGTCTCAAAATATGTAGAATTCAAAAATAATCATCTTTTCTATTATTAAAATTTGATCCAATGCATCAATCAAATCAGGTCTTAGATTCGATATCTTTTCTTTGACCTTGGTGGCTGTTCGGTACAGGTACATGATGGAGAGGTTATTGACTGGATGCATCATGGCCTGGCTCGGTAAATCGAACGCTTAGGAACAAAGGAGGCTGCAGAAAGTTGTAGACATTACCAGGTCCATCACAGATACTGACCTCCCACCATCAAAGGAATCTACAGGAGACGCTGCCTTAGAAAGGCAGCTAATATCATCAAAGACTCACACCACCCTGGCCATGTTTTCATCTCACCACTACCAGTGTTCACGAACATGGTGGCGCAGCGATAGAGTTGCTGCCTTACAGTGCCAGAGACCCGGGTTCGATCCCGACCACGGGTGCATTGGTCATCACATATAATCCCCACCGACCATCACAGACCATCTCCATTGAGTCATAAGGTAAGAGCAGAAGTCTACTCCGGCATTCAATCATCAGTGATCTATCTCTCCCTCCTGACACCATTCTCCTCCTGCCGCCTGCCACTTGTGTGGGCTGGAAGAGTCTGTGTTCCACATGTATATGGAGTGTGTGAGTCTGTGTACCACGTGTACATGGAGTGTGTGAGTCTGTGTACCACGTGTACATGGAGTGTGTGAGTCTGTGTTCCACGTGTACATGGAGTGTGTGAGTCTGTGTACCACATGTATATGAAGTGTGTGAGGTTGCAGCCCCTGTTCCAATATCTAAAGGGGCTGCTCCTTGCCTTTAGGCTGCACTCCTCACCCACCATCCTCATCTTTGGACACACTGTGCGTGAGGGAGAGGGTATGGCGGAAGATGTCCTGGTTGGGTTGCTCCTGGGCCTGGTCAAACTGGCCATCCGTGACCCATGGCGCCAGGCGGAAGAGGGCTCTGCCCGAGCCAGCTGCCTACTCCTTTTCCGGGGTTACGTCCACGCCCGGGTGGTGTTGGAGAGCGACTACACGCTGTCCACGGGCACCCTGGGGGATTTCCGGGACCGCTGGGCACCGCGGGGGATTGGATGCATCCTAGATAGGGATTGTAATATAGTTGTCTAATAAATTCATTTGGTATCTTTGTTTGTATTGTATTCTGGCGGCTGGGTTCTGTTTTGTTTTATTGCCTTGTAAATATTGTTTTTAAATAATTTAATACATTTTTGATAATTAAAAAAACCCCACCACTCTCCTGCCTTCTCCCCATAACCCCTGACACCTCAGGTTGTAGTCACCTCTACCCCAACCTCCACTCTCATCTACCACCGCCCGCCAATTTATTGCAACAACCTCTACTTCAAGGAACCAACTTAAATTAGTTAACGATGAAAAGAATCAATTTCTACTTAAAACAATCGAAGATTATTCGGCATTGAGCTGCATCATTAGCACAAGTGGCAAATATATGGTAGATTGTAAAAGAACATCTTACAATCAGTTTTCATTGAGACAAAGATGACCCGCATATATATTTCTTTGACAGAGCTCCACTCAAAGGGTTAATCTGAATGCCCTGTGTTGGCACGGTTAATCCACTTTCCTTATCGTATTCAACTGTCTATTTTTTCATTCCTCATTTTCCATGGAGTGTCCGTAGACCCAGTGACGGCACATTTTCACATTCCGTACTCCTTACGCAGTCCTTGGAATACTTTAAATTTCCTGCTTGTCACAAGCCAAGTTTTTCTTTTCATGATTCCCCCCCTCCCCCCCAACCCCTCCCCCCCCCTCCCCACCCCCCCCACCCCCCCCCACCCATCCACCTCCCTCCCCCCCCCCACCCACTGGAAAGTCAAGTGGACCTAAACTCATGCGTGGTCTAAACAACGCAGGAATGTGCAACTTTCCTGCCTCCTCTCAGTGCCCGGGCTGAGCACCTCCAGCTTCTCCAGGGTTAACAAGGAGCGATGGAAACAGTATAAGAACCACGCATGAGTTTAGGTCCACTGGACTTTCCAGTTGTCGAGCTCTCTGGCTCAGTAGCCCGATGGCATTTGGCAGGGAAACATCGAGCTTGCCTCAGAACTACACGCTGTGGAGCTGCTTTTGACATTACAAAGCGGATGATCTGATTATTATCACACAGACTAGATCAGGCGCCAATGTGGGCGGCAATTTAAATGGATTTAAATTTATTTTTTCTCGGAGTACTTAAAAGATTTTTCTTTGTTAAAGTTTGTTTTTGAAATGTGTGACGACATTTTAAACAAAATTAAAATTTAAGTGCGAAGTGAAATAAAGAAAAATGAAACAAGAAGACTTCTTTGGTGAAGGTTGACTCGCGAGGGGAGCTAAAAGCACTAACACGCTGACTTGGCTTGGAACTGCGTACCTTCTGACTGGCGTCATCGTGATGCTCTTGAGTTAGCTGCTTTCAGTTCAACTCTCCAAGCCAAATTTGGTTGAACAGAGCTTGAGTATGTTCTTAATCTTCTCCTCATCAGGAGGTCTGTAGCTGCACAGCCAGTGGCAGTTTGCAGTGTTGTTCTGTACCTCCGCAAACCATTGGCCAAGTGCTGTTTCATGCTATGGTTTGAAGATCTGGGTTATACTTAGAGTCATAGAGTCTAAGAGTCATAGTGTCATGCAGTGTGGAAACAGGCTCTTGGCACAACTTGCCCACAACGGCCAAAATGTCCCATCTACACTGTTCCCACCTACCTGTGTTTGGCCCATATCCCTAAACCTGTCCTATTCATGTACTTGTCCAAATGTTTCTTAAATGTTGCGATATTATCTGCCTCAACTACCTCCTCCAGCAGCTCGTTCCATACACCTGCCACACTTTGCATTAAAACGTTACCCCTCAGATTCCTAATAAATCTTTCCCCCTTCACCTTAAACCTATGTTTTCTGTGTGTCTAGCCAATCTATTCCTCTCATGATTTTATACGCCTCTATAAGATCACCCCTCATCCTTCTGCGCTCCAAGAAATACAGTCCGAGCCTGAACAGCCTCTCCCTATAGCTCAGGCCCTCAAATCCTCGCAACATCCTTGTAAATCTCCTCTGCACCATTTCCAGGGTGGAAACAGGCCTCCTGGCATGGAAACAGACCCTTCGGGCCTTCTCATCCACGTCGACCAAAATACCCCCTCTAAGTTAATCCCATTTGCCCACATTTGGCCCATAGACCTGGCAATCTTTTCCCTCCATGTACCTGCCCAACTTGCTTACTTCTCGAAAATGTGTTAAGCATTCTGACCGACCTTTCAGGTGCTCCATTTGAAGCTGATGCTGGGATGGGACAAGACTCTGTCTTGAGGGAGACGCACCGTGGACAGACAACAATTCAGGTTGGGACCCTTCTTTAGACGTCCAGGCTTGGCCCCAAATCCACCACACTTATCAGTTATCTCCCCCCCAACTCCATCAGTCTGACGAAGAGCCAGGCATGAAATGTCTTCTGTCCAAGTTTCTATTCAACATCACTCATAAGGGTTGCAGGCAGAATTGATTGAAACTGAGGTCTATTGTCGGAATTGAGCTCTCGAGATGAACTCAGATATGCATGTTATGATCTCAGTGAATCCATATTATGTTCATTAGGACTCGTGCGTTCCACTTCAAACCACTTGGTGTGGTTATTGATCAGTACCGGGAAGCTTCTGTTCGCTTTATCAGAAAATCAACAGACTAGACCAGTCAACAAAGCTTCTTGCAACACAGAGCCCATTCAATATGAACTTTGTCCAGAGTGATTGGGCAGCACAGTGGCACAGCCAGAATGGCCGCTGCCTCACAATGCCAGAGTCCCAGGTTCAATCCTGACCTCGGGTGCTGTCTGTGAGGAGTTTGCATGCTCTCCCTGTGACCATGCTTTCCCCCCATATCTCAAAAGTCATTTGACTTTGTACGTTCGTTGGCCTCTGTAAATTGCTCCTGGTGTGTAGGGAGTGGATGTGAAAGTGGGATAACAAAGAACGAAGACAGACACAAAACACAGGTAGGTGGGAACTCAATGGGTCAGGCTGCATCTCTGGTGAAAGAGTGCAGGTGACATTTTGGGTCGGAACACTTCTTCAGACTGAAAGTAGAGTTTGGGGGGGGGGGGGGGGGGGGAATAAACTTGAGGTGAGAAAAGCCCAGAACTAATCAGGGACAACAATAAATGACCTCAGGAAGAGTGCAGCCCATAATGGCCCACTAACATAGAACTAAGGCACGGTGGCACAGCGGTAGAGTTGCTGCCTTACAGCGAATGCAGAGCCGGAGACTCAGGTTCGATCCTGACTACGGGCGCCGTCTGTCCGGAGTTTGTACGTTCTCCCCATGACCTGCGTGGGTTTTCTCCGAGATTTTCGGTTTCCTCCCACACTCCAAAGACGTACAGGTATGTAGGTTAATTGGCTGGGCAAATGTAAAAATTGTCCCTAGTGTGTGTAGGATAGTGTTAATGTGCGGTGATCGCTGGGCGGCGCGGACCCGTTGGGCCGAAGGGCCTGTTTCCGCGCTGTATCTCTAAATCTAAACCTAAATCTAAACTAATATCAACAGGTGATCAATGGTTGGCATGAACTTGGTGGGCCAAGGGACTTGTTTCCACGCTGTGCCTCTAAACTAAACTAAAGCTAAATGAAGTATCACCACCCTATGATTCCACTTAATGCAACCAGGCTCATATGATGACTCCTAGCCACGACCGTGGAATGGCTTCAGATGCTTACCTGCACATTGATCATTCTTCCAAAGATAGACACAAAATGCTGGAGTTACTCAGCTTGACAGGCAACATCTCTGGAGAGAAGGAATGGGTGACGTTTCGGGTCGAGACCCGCTCACTCTGTAAGCAACCCCGACATGATAATCAAACCCGCAGACAAGGGAGGTGCCGTGGTAGTCTGGCACGCTGATCTCTACCGGGCTGAGGCCAGGCGACAACCCCCAGACACCTCCTCCTACTTGTCCCTTGGACCATAATCCCATGGACGAGCACCAGGCCACAATATCACACAACATTTCTGATTTCATTACTTCCGGCTGCCTGCCCTCCAAAGCCTCCAATCTTATCGTTCCCCAGCCCCGCACGCCCCAAACCTATCTCCATCTCCAGAGATGCTGCCTGTCCCGCTGAGTTACTCCAGCATTTTGTGTCTACCTTCAATTTAAACCAGTTCTATCCGACTGATCATTCTTCCAATGTCTGTTCATAGACACCTTGTGGGCCTCTTGTTGTGGTTGCATGTGGTAAAGGATGGTTGCTGAGACCAGCGAACTTCCCATAGCTTTGACACTGTAGAATTCTCTGGGACTATTACACACTGTAATACCACTGAGGTGGGGATGAAGTTCTTGGCCTCTTGGTGTTAGGTTTCTTAACTTCTGCCTACTTCACCAGATGCTATTTGAAAGAAACTGCTTGCTTGAACATAAAATTATCTGTGTGTTTCTCCAGCCCAACTAAAAATTATAATTGTTTGTAAAACAATTACTTTGGGATGTGCAGTTGGAGATATGAGAGGAACTGCAAAACACTTTGTTTCTTTTATTCTGTTATAAAAAAAATTAAATACTGAGAAAGGTTTGAGATTGTAACAACTAAACTCCCAAGGAGGCTCAAGGAACTGCAGATGCTGGAATCCTGAGCAAAACGCACAATGCTGGGGAAACTCAGCGCGTCAGGCAGTATCAGTGGAAGGGATGGACAGGCAATGTTTTGGGCCAGGACCCCTTCTTTTGACTGGATAAAAGTCTGAGAGATATAAAGATCTGGACCTAATATGTTTGAGAAACCTATTTAATTCACAACAATATCTTTCTGTAACCAATGCCTTCAGAAAGACTGCATTCAGATAGACCAGATTGGCATAGATAGGATAGACAATCAGAACCTTTTTTCCAGGGTGGATATGTCCAAGACGAGATGGCATAGCTATAAGTTAAGAGGGGGAAGGTTTAATGGAATGTGCGGGGCGCGTTTTATACACGGTGGTGGGGCCTGGAACGTATTGCCAGGTGGAGGCAGATACAATAGCAGCCTATTGATCGGCACATGGAAGTACATGGAATAGAGGGATATGATCATGTACAGGCAGAAGAGATCCGTTTAACTTGGCATCATGTTTGGCACAAACATTGTAGGCTGAAGAGCCCGCTCCTTTGCTGTAGTGTTCTATGTTTAATAGTTTAGTTTAGTTTAGAGATACAGCGCGGAAATAAGGCCCTTCGGCCCACCGGGTCCGCGACGACCAGCGATCCCCGCACATTAACACTATCCTATGCTTTATTCTTAATTGTTAACTGTATGTTTGTGTTGTCATTTGTGAACAGAGCACCAAGGCACCTTCCTTGTATATGCACATACTTGGCCAATAAACTTATTCATTCATTCATTCATTCATTCATTCATTCATTCATTCATTCATTAATTCAGGACAATTTTTACATTTATCAAGCCAATTTAACTACATACCTGTCTGTCTTTGGAGTGTGGGAGGAAACCGAAGATCTCGGGGAAAACCCATGCGGTCATTTGGGATCGAACCTGGGTCTCTGGGACTGCAAGTACTGTAAGGCAGTAACTCTACCGCTGCGCCATCGTG
This sequence comes from Rhinoraja longicauda, assembly GCF_053455715.1. Lineage (NCBI taxonomy): Eukaryota > Metazoa > Chordata > Chondrichthyes > Rajiformes > Arhynchobatidae > Rhinoraja > Rhinoraja longicauda. Next base: position 9,296,773 of record NC_135980.1, on the reverse strand, counting down.
CTGCCCACAAACACCAGGCATATGCATTTTGGAAGGGCAAAAGCTTCAGGAAAGGAACTCCTGTATTTAGGCTGTGGAAAGATGATGGGATGACAGCCAGCGGTGGACTGTTTAAAATCAGGAGAGCTCCTGGAAACCCCTGCTGAATGTTCATCGCATGGAAAAATAAACATGAAGATGGCCACTAGAGAGATCAGTGAAATCCACCAGTGTCACCAATGCATCTGATCAATCAATGCAGTTCTTTGAACGTGACGTTTTTGAGTTTATTGATGATTTTATGAAAGTCAGAGGATTTAATACAAGAAAACTGAAGGTGCCAAAAATGAATCGAACCGTCCTCAGAAACTAATGTGGGCCTGACAGCCGGCATCCCAGTCATCAGCCAGACGTGATCAGTTCTTGACACCGGATCTGTGAAATTCACCACTCTTCCCGGTTTTGTAAAGTTGACAGAACAAAAATATCAAAATCCACCTGCTGTGGATCAGTGGTACAACTCTCACCTTTGAAGCTGTACGGCATGGATCCCCAGCTCTGCTCCGGAGACGTACACATTACATTGAGGTTGTCATGTAAGTGCTGGAGTGAGGGAGTCCTCCGCTTCTGGAGAGGGGAGGGGAGGGGAGGTTCTTTATTTTAGTTTAGCTTAGAGATACAGCACGGAAACAGGCCCTTCGGCCCACCGAGTCCACGCCAACCAGCCATCCCCGCACACTAACACTATCCTACACACACTAGGGACAATTTACATTAACACCAAGCCAATTAACCTAAAAACCCGTACGTCTTTGGAGTGTGGGAGGAAACCGAAGATCTCGGAGAAAACCCACGCGGTCACGGAGAGAACGTACAGACAGACAGCACCCTTAGTCAGGATTGAACCCGGGTCTCTGGCGCTCCAAGCGCTGCAAGGCAGCAACTCTACCGCTGTGCCACCATGCCGTCGGTGTGTAGGGTGGTTGGGAAGGGGGAGAGGGAAGGTGGGGGGGGGGGGGGGGGAGCTGGTTCAGATAATAGGGTGCACAAAAGATTCACTAGGATGTTTCCTGGGTTTGTGAGCTTGAGGTGTGGAGAGAGGTTGAATAGGCTGGGACTTTTTTCTCTGGAGCGTAGGAGGCTGAGGAGGAACCTTATGGAGGTATGCGAGATCATGAGGGAAATGGATAAAGTGAACACACACTGACGTTTTACCTCAGTATTCTAAAACTCCAGACCATAGGTTTAAGATGACAGGAGATTAATTTTAGAAGGACCTCAGGGGTAACTTTTTCACTCAGAGAGTAGGCCACATTAGGAAACTATAGAACACAGTGTGGCTTGGTGGCGCAGCGGTAGAGTTGCTGCCTTGCAGAGCCACGAGACCCGGGTTCAATCCTGACTATGGTGCTGTCTGTAAGGAGTTAGTACGTTCTCCCCATGACCTGTGTGAGTTTTCTCCGGAATGCATAATTTTCTCCCAAACTCCAAAGCACATCATGTTTGTAGGCTAATTGGCTTGGTATCATTGTAAATTGTCGCTAGTGTGTGTAGGATAGTGTAAATGTGCCAGGATCGCTGGTCAGCGCAGAATCAATGGGCAGAAGAACCTGTTTCCACGCCGTATCTGTAAACTAAACTAAACTAAACACTACTATTACGACTTTTAAAAGACATTTGGACAGGCACATGGATGGGAAAGGTTGATATGGCAATGGGTCAAGTGCAGGCAAATAAGTCTAGCTCATTATGCCAACTTGGGTCGGCATGGATACGGTGGGCCAAAGGCCCTGCTTCCATACTGTACAGCTCTCTGATTCCATGGCAATGGGACAAATGCGGGCAAATGAAGCTCACCCATTATGCCAACTTGGACAAGGTGGGCCCTGCTTCCATGCTCTACAGCTCTCTGACTCTATGAAAGAAAAATGGCACCTTTCAGTGTATGGAGTGAGATAGACAATAGACAATAGACAATAGGTGCAGGAGTAGGCCATTCGGCCCTTCGAGCCAGCACCGCCATTCAATGTGATCATGGCTGATCATTCTCAATCAGTACCCCGTTCCTGCTTTCTCCCCATACCCCCTGACTCCGCTATCCTTAAGAGCTCTATTTAGCTCTCTCTTGAATGTATTCAGTGCTCTCAGTGATCTCAGTGCTCTGTCAGTTGATGGCTCTGCAGTACTGCCTGTGGGGCCTCACCTGGCAAGGTTGTCGATGAGCGCCTTCCATATTTATTGGCTCGACGCCCATCTTGAATGCTCCAAGTTGGCAAGAAATGCTTTTCAACTAGAAATTATTCTCTCACTACAGCATGATACCGAAAGGGATGGAAATAGGTGATTAAGCACCAGTAAGAAGGGATTGCTTGTGCAGGAAACGGTGAAACGCAATGATCACATCCAATTATGAGGTGAATGAAGGGAGCTTCTAGTCTTATTTAGTTTAGTTGAGAGATACAGCACGGAAACAGGCCCTTCGGCCAATTGAGTCCGCCCTGACCAGCGATCCCTGCACACTTACACTATTCTACACACATGCTGGGGACAATTTACAATTTTACCAAGCCAATTAACCTACAAACCTGTATGTCTTTGGAGTGTGGGAGGAAATTGGAGCACCCGGTGAAAACCCATGCAGGTCTCGGGGAGAACGTACAAACTCCATACAGCCTTAATCTTGCCAATTGAGTCAAAGATGGGCCTGTTTCCGCACTGTATCTCTAAAGTCTGAAAATTGAATTGTGCATAAAAGTGGCTGGCCAATTTTATGATTGCTGCGATTTCACAGGGAGGTGATCATTTTATTGTGGCGTAATTGGAATTGGATAACACAGTGAGTTTTCCCACCCAATTCCAGTTTTACAGCTGTGGTTCTTTCGGTTCCAGTCGTTTCCGTTCAGCCACTCTGCATCGCCGGAGAGCAGCAATATTATTTTATTCAAGGATGCTCTGTTAGAAGCAAATGTACCAGCAAATCGACATATTTAATATAAATGGATCAGCCACAGACATGCACATTAGTTTTACACATGGCCACACTTCATGGACCATGTCTGATAAAGCCTAATGCTGCTTCAGAGTATTCACCTCCATACGGCAAACGGTCGTGCACCTCTGCTGTGCGGTGCTGGGATGTGGCGCGGTGCTCTGGCGCGTACAGTTCGGCCGCGATGAGCGGAGTCCGACCGGGAGTGCATCGGAAGTGAGGAGATAAGCCAGGAACATTCACTGCATTTCAACACTGGCTCCTCTGGGACTTATTGTGTGTGTTGCAAAGCTCTGCATCTCTGCAGTCCCTACTGCTCTGCATCTCTGCAGTCCCTACTGCTCTGCATCTCTGCAGTCCCTACTGCTCTGCCTGCCCAGAGTCTTGCCAGGCGGTGGAGGGGATCGAATTAGCCCTGGCATCCCCTCTCTCTCCGAAGCCTCCCCTACCAAGTCATTGTACTAGGCTCAAAGTCGTCTTGCTGAGTCTCATTGCCTGTAACTCGTTTTCACCTAGCCCACAGCTAACAAAGGGCCTGTTTCCTTTATCATCGTTACTTTTTTGCATATCTATCAATTGTTTCTCTATATCTCTGTCTGTATCTGTCGTTTCCCCTTTCCCCCTGACTCTCAGTCTGAAGAAGGGTCTCGGCCCGACACATCACCTATTCCTTTTCTCCAGAGATGCTGCCTGACCCGCTGAGTTACTCCAGCTTTTTTTGTGTCTACCTTCTGTTTGAACCAGCATCTGCAGTTCCTTCCTACACGAAGTGAAGATTTAAGTGGAGTGGGAAGCTTGAAGACCCAGAGCTTCTACAACAGTGTGGGATGTCAAGCTCAGGGGCATGCGACATGCATGTGCCAAATTCTGCAACCATTCTTGGAGAAGAAATGTTAATCCACTTATTTTCGCAGGCTGGCACCTCCATAACATAGCGCTGAGTGGAATTTCACAGCGTTCATGCAAACCGTGCACAAATATTGTAGTTGCAGATAAGTGCGAGTTGTTGCATTTTAAGAAGTCAAATGAAGGCAGGACTTTCACAGTGAATGGAATGGCCTCGGGGATTGCCATAGAGCAGAGGAATCTAGTACACTTACACAGTTCCCTGAAAGTGGCGTCACAGGTAGATAGGGTGGTCTAGAAGGCTTTTGGCACACTGTCCTTCATCAGTCAGGGTATTGCGTATTGGCGAGTAGTTGGGATGTTATGTAGGTAAGTAGTACAAGATGTTGGTGAGGCCACTCTTGGAGTGCTGTGTTCAGTTTTGGTCACCCTGCTGGTTAAAGGAGGCCATTAAGCTGGAAAAAGTGCAGAGAAGATTTACGACGATGTTGCTAGGACTTGAGGGACTGAGCTAGAGGGAAAGGTTAGGTAGGCTAGGACTTTAATCCTTGGAGCGCAGGTGGCTGAGGTGCATCTTATACAGGTGTATAAAATCATGAGGGGAATGGATAGGGTAAATGCACAGAGCCTTTTACTAAGAATAGGGGAATCAAAAACAAGAGGACTAATGTTTAAGATGGGACGTAATGCAAGATGTAATGCAAACCTAAGGGGCAAGTACCGGAACAAGACTTAAAAGGCTCTTGGACAGGTACATGGGTAGGAAAGGTTTAGAGGGGTAAACTCGAGCAAACGGGACTAGTTTAGATGCGGCATCTTGGTTGACGTGGATGAAATAGGCCGAAGGGCCTGCTTCCCATGCTGTATGAATCAATGACCTGGAGGGTGGGGAATAGATAGGAGCAGAAGGTTAGAGGCTAGGGGGATCAGTACTCTGCTGGCAAACCCCACTCCAACTCTTGCCCAGATCTCTGGAACCTCTTCCATTGCCATGTCAAGCAACACAGAGCTTTGGTACTGATGGAGTTAAACTCTGACCAAACTAGCAAAAAAAACAGGGACAGATTCCTGAAGTTCAATGACCTGCAGTCATTGGATCCGAAGCACACCATGTATAATCAGGACGGCTTCACAGGAATGAAAGCGATTATCACAGTCCAGCAGTTGGAAATGATGTATATTTTTCCAGCGTAATGCCGAGCAAAGAAAATGCACATGGAGGCAAAATGCCGTCAAGAATGATAAATAAGCTGAAAATAAAATTGCTTCACTTATTTAGCCTTGAAGCGGAGGTGTGTGTTTTTCTCTGACTTTGCTGGCAATCCTCTGGCTGTTCTTCGAGCAGGGATTACGTGGGATTGAGCAGAGGCACGGAAAAATGGCAAATGATGTCAATTTAGGGGGCAGCGCGGAGGTGCAGCAGTTAGTGCAGCTGCGTCACAGTGGGCAATGACGCTGGTTTTTGAAGGAGGTCTCGGCCGCTGTTTGTGTGGAGTTTATACGTTCTTCCAGCGACCGAGTAGGTTTTCCCCATAGGTTTTCCTCTGATTTCCTCCCACATTCCTAAGAAATGCTCGTATGTTATTTGGTTACTGTAAATCACTCTTTAGTGTGGGTGGGTGGCAGGAAAATTTGGGGGGGGGGGTGGTGGTTGAGAGGGAAGGAAGGTGTTACATTGACTGGCATGAGAGAGGGAGGTGACAGGGAAATCAAGAGTGTTTAAATTTCATACATTATGTACTGGGGATGGAACAATTAAATTCTAACTTGCTGCAGCTTTACAAGCCCATTCGGGCGACACAGTAGTGTTGTACTTCGTGGTCCGGTACCTGTTGTACCTTTAGTGACTCTGGACGGACCACAAGTACACGTGTATAAAAGGTTACAATGCTGGAGCTCAACTCCAGGCTGTTTATTCCGTGGTTATCTGGATCCAGAGTGACCACCCAATCACACCAATCTCTTATATACACATTCCTACACATGCAAACAAAGTAGTCCTTGGGATACACAAAGTAGTCCCAGCAATATCACAACAAGTAGCACAGCGGTAGACTTGCTGCCTTAGAGCACCCGGTTTCGATACTGATCACGGGTGCTGGCTGTACATTCTCCCGGTGACCGCGTGGGTTTTCTCCAGGTGCTGCTCCGGTTTCATCCCACACTCCAAAGGCGTGCGGGGTTGTAGGTTAATTGGCCTCTGTAAATTGTCCCGAGTGGGTTGGGATAGAACTAGTGCGTGGGTAACCGCCGGTTGGCCCCTGTGCGAGGGGGAAGAACTAAGGACAAATGCATCGGGACAACCTTTGAGCAAAGGTTGGTGCTTTTGTTGCGGAACTTGGAGAATGAAAGGCGAGGGGAATTACAAAATCATAAGGCCACAAGACATAGAATTAGGCCGTTCGGCCCATCGAGTATGCTCTGCCATTCGATCATGGCTGATCTATAGTTCCCTCTCAAACCCGTTCTCCTGCCTGCTCCCATAACCTTTGACACCCTTACTAATCAAGAACATATCAGTCTAGACAATAGACAATAGACAATAGGTGCAGGAGGAGGTCATTCGGCCCTTCGAGCCAGCACCGCCATTCAATGTGATCATGGCTGGTCATTCTCAATCAGTACCCCGTTCCTGCCCATCAGGATCTCCGTTTTAAAAATACCCAAAAATACCCTCCGCGGCCATCTGTGGCAGTGAATTCCACAGATTCACCGCCCTCTGACTAAAGAAATTCCTCCTCATCTCCATTCTAAAGGGACATTTTTTTATTCTGAGGCAGTGCCCTCTGGTCCTAGACTCTCCCAATACTGGAGACATCCTTCTTCACATCCACTCTATCAAGGCCCTCCATTATCCGGTAGATTTCAATGAGATTCCCCCTCATCCTTCTAAACTCCAATGAATACAGGCCCAGAGACAACGAAACACTCCTTGTACATTAATCCAATTATTCCCAGAATTATTCTCGTAAACCTCCTCTGGACCCTCTCCAAAGCCAGTGAATTGTTTCCCAGTTATGGGCCCCAACCACCTCACAACCTTTCTGGTTCTGTTTCTCTGAGAGGTGGCCAGTAAGGGCACAGAGCTGAGGGGATGAGTGGATCATTTTTGGAGACGCAAGGAACTGGTGATGCTGGAATCTTGAGCAAAACACAAGAAACGGATGAGGCTGTAATCTTGAGCAAAACACAAAGTGCTGGAGGAACTCAGTGGGCCAGACAGCATCTGTGGAGGGATGAACTGGTGATGTTTCGGATCATAGAAACATAGAAACATAGAAAATAGGTGCAGGAGTAGGCCATTCGGCCCTTCGAGCCTGCACCGCCATTCAATATGATCATGGCTGATCATCCAACTCAGTATCCCGTACCTGCCTTCTCTCCATACCCCCTGATCCCTTTAGCCACAAGGGCCACATCTAACTCCCTCTTAAATATAGCCAATGAACTGGCCTCAACTACCTTCTGTGGCAGAGAATTCCACAGATTCACCACTCTCTGTGTGAAAAAAAACTTTCTCATCTCGGTCCTAAAAGACTTCCCCCTTATCCTTAAACTGTGACCTCTTGTTCTGGACTTCCCCAACATCAGGAACAATCTTCCTGCATGTAGCCTGTCCAACCCCTTAAGAATTTTGTAAGTTTCTATAAGATCCCCGCTCAATCTTCTAAATTCCAGGATTGGGACCCTTCTTCAGACTGATGGAAAAGGTTTCAGGTCAGGACCCTTCTTCAGAATCAGTGAGTGAGACTGCATCGTGTTAGCGGTTTGTGTCTCAGTCTGTAGAAGGGCCCTGACCTGAAACATTGTCTGTCCATTGCATGCAGTGGATGATTGTTGTTTGGTTGGAAGAGGATGATCTGAGCAGCTAAGAGATGAGATCGAGAGAGAGAGAGAGAGAGCTGGCGAAACACAGTGCGTGTGAGCATGCCAAATCAGGTAGGATTTAAAACATGAGGGAGGTTAGCATGCTCTGACATTATACCACCCACGTAGACTTACAGTTTTTAAAAATAACTACAGAAATAAAGAGTAGGTTGATTTGCTTCAATGCCACGATACTGATGTGGCAGCCTTACGTCATAAGATCATAAGATCTTAAATGATAGGAGTAGAATTAGGCCATTCAGCCCATCAAGTCTAATCTGCCATTCAATCATGGCTGATCTATCTCTCCGAACCACATTCTCTTGCTTTCTCCCCATAACCTTTGCACCTGTACTAATAAAGAATCTATCTATCTCTGTCTTAAAAATATCCACTGACTTTGCCTCCACAGCCTTCTGTGGCAAAGAATTCCACAGATTCACCTGGATAATCTGGCTCTGGCTAAAGAAATGTCTCCTCATCTTCTTCCTAAAAGAACGCCTTTTATTTCTGAGGCTCTGACACCTGGTCCGAGACTCTCCCACTAGTTAAAACATCCTCTCCTCATCCACTCTATCCAAGCCTTTCACTATTCTGTAGGTTTGAATAAGCCCCCCCCGCCCTCATTGATCTAAACTCCTTCTAAATGTCCTTGCATCTGTCTGCAAGATGAGGCCAAATATAGAAGTGGTTCAGGCCAGACTGACCCTTCTTGCATAGCCTTAAATTGATTGATAGATACAGCATAGAAACAGACACTTCAACCCATTGAGTCCACGCTGACCTTTGATCGCCTGCTCACACTATTTTTTTGTTCTTCCACTTTTGCATCCACTCCTCGATTGTAATCATGTATTGTCTTCTAAAATTGGCCTGTTTCCTTTACAGTGAAAAGCTTTAAAGATAGGCTAATTGCCTTTCACATGGCTCCCCTATTAAATGAGAACATGGCTGCCATTGCCTCTTGTCCACTCTCCCAGCCAGTCCTCACGTCCCCTGACTCAGGTCAGGGAGTATCTGTGCACAGAATGGACAGACGACGTTTAGGGTCATGTACCTTCTGCGGACCCTGACGGAACTGTCGGGGACTGGTGTGTTGTTTGATGCGCAGGCTGGTGAGGTGAAAGGTGAACTCAATCCTCGTTCTGTCAGTGGGCAGAGGGGGAGGGAGCGCAGAACAGCGGGACACAGAGGAGACACGGGTGAGGGCTCTGTCCACAACAGTAGGGAGGAGGCCATGTTCACTGAATAGACAATAGACAGTAGACAATAGGTGCAGGAGTAGGGCATTCGGCCCTTCGAGCGAGCGAGCAAGATAGAGGACACCTCGGATGTCCTCAAGTGGAAAGCTTCATCTTATGAGCAGATGCAGTGGAGATGGAGAGGTTGAGAGTAAGGAATGCCAGAGGCAGGGAGGAGGTGTAGTCAAAGTAGCTGAGGAAGTCTGAATAAGGGTCAATAGACAATAGACAATAGACAATAGGTGCAGGAGTAGGCCATTCGGCCCCTCGAGCCAGCACCGCCATTCAATGTGATCATGGCTGATCATTCTCAATCTGACCTAAAATGGAATCTGTTCATTCCCTCCATAGATCCTTCCTGACCCGCTGAGTTCCTCCAGCACTTTTTTTTTTAGCTGTAGATTTTGAAATCTACAGTTTCTTGTGTCTCCGGTGTCTTGTTTATACAATTGGTTATATATATAGTGTGAATTAACTGAGCCTGTCGTAATGTAGTCTTACCTTTGGTTCGGTCCCGTACCAGAAGCGTCCACATCGCGGGGCTGGAAACTAGAAGTGTCCCGAGCTAATTCTGCTACCACCATCATCTACTGCACAAGTGATGGCTCCCACTGATTGTTGCCAGAAGCTTGCGGCCTTTTCAGGACGGACGATGACAGTGATGTAACATTTGAAACATGGACGGTGGACACGAAAGAAGAAGAAACTTTGGTTCCTGGATGGCCGTGTGAGTCTTTAGCAACAAGGAGAGGTAATGTGAGCACATTTCTTTCCTAATGTCCTGACCTCGTGTGATTTCAGGATCCAACTTTGATCCTGCTTTTCATAGAAACATAGAAACATAGAAAATAGGTGCAGGAGTAGGCCATTCGGCCGTTCGAGCCTGCACCGCCATTCAATATGATCATGGCCGATCATCCAGCTCAGTAACCCGTACCTGCCTTCTCTCCATACCCCCTGATCCCTTTAGCCACAAGGGCCACATCTAACTCCCTCTTAAATATAGCCAATGAACTGGCCTCAACTACCTTCTGTGGCAGAGAATTCCACAGACTCACCACTCTCTGTGTACAGAAATGTTTTCTCATCTCGGTCCTAAAAGACTTCCCCCTTATCCTTAAGCTGTGACCCCTTGTTCTGGACTTCCCCAACATCGGGAACAATCTTCCCGCATCTAGCCTCTCCAACCCCTTAAGAATTTTATATGTTTCAATAAGATCCCCTATGTTTCAATAAGATCTCTCTGAAGCCTGTATAACTGCTTTGGAGATATCAAAATCCAAACACAAGTGGGTTCTTGGGAAACAATAGAGTTAAATGTGAAAAAGAAATCTGGCTCCGTTTTTGTTTGCAATGGGAAAATAATAAATTTTTATCTTTGGAATACTGTAACAAATGGGTGCCTTGAAGACAAAAGCCAGACGATGAGGCAGCAGAGCCTCCATAAACCCGCATGAGATAAATAGCACTTCAAGGGCTCACGGCTTTGCTCAGCTGAACACAAACAAAACAAAACTGTGATGGTCCGTGACCTTTCCAAGCTTATTCACCAAAATAATTCCTGTGGAATTCATTGTCTTTTGAAGGTGTACAATTAGTGAAAAAAAACTATCGGTTTGTGCCTTAACGCTGACTCTGCTTTCTCAATGTGTAATAGCTTATAAATAATCTGCTCTGCATCCAAAGTGTTTAACTCTTCCAATGGCATTATCCTCAAAATAGGCCTGAAAATAATTTGCTGTTCTCTCCACTTATTTCATTCAGTTACCTTTGCTCCCTTTTTGTTTCTGCGTTCTCGTTCGCTTTCTCTCGTCCTCCCTCTATACCATTCACCTACCGTTTTATTCCATCTAGGATGTGAGAAAGTAGGAGCAGGCGTTGGGACACATGGTTCTCAAGTCGCCCACCTCTCTCCACTCATTGTGATCATGGCTGAATAATGGGTAATGATAAATCAGAAGGCAGGAGGGAGATTGATAATAGACACAATAAAGCTGGAGTAACTCAGCGGGACAGGCAGCCATCTCGGGAGAGAAGGAATGGGTGACGTTTCGGGTCGAGACCCTTCTTCAGAGATTGATAATCTGTGAGTCTCGACCCGAAACGTCACCCATTCCTTCTCTCCCGAGATGCTGCCTGACCTGCTGAGTTACTCCAGCATTTTGTGAATAAATACCTTTGATAATCTGTTTGAATGGTGCCAGAGCAACAAGATCAATGCTCTCAATGTTAGCAAGACCAAGGTGCTGATTGTTGACTTCAGGAAAGAAAAACAGAGGATCCATGAACCTGTCTTCATGGATGGGATGGCAGAGAGGCGAGTTATTCCCTTTATCATGTATCTGTACTCTGTGGATGGCTTGATTGTAATCATGTCTTTCTGCTGACATGACAGTTTTTTGCTGTACCTTGGTGCCAATAAACTAAACAATAGCTTCATGTTCTTTGGTATACATATCTCTGAAGATCAGTCGTGAGTCCTGCATAATTGATGCAATCACAAAGAAAACTCATCGATGCCTCTCCTTCCCAAAAAGACCAAGGAACTTCTATAGATGTAGGGTAGTGGGCATATTGGCTGGTATGACACTGCTGGTTCAATAATTCGAATGCCCAGGACAGAGGAGGTTGCAGAAAGTGGTAGATATCACCTGGTCCATTAGGGTAGTGACTTTCTCACCATGGAAGGCTTCAAAAAGGCAGCTCATATCATCATTATTTGGTCAGACCCATTTTTCAGCCTTCTGAAGAAAGATCCCGACCCGAAACATCGCCTGTCCATGTTCTCCTGAGATGGTGCCTGACCCGCTGAGTCACTCCAGCACACCATGTCTTCTTTTGTAAACCAGCTTCTGCAGTTCCTTGTTTACACTTTCTCACAAAGTACCGTTCACGGACTTCAACAATTATCATCATATCATATCATATATATACAGCCGGAAACAGGCCTTTTCGGCCCACCAAGTCCGTGCCGCCCAGCGATCCCCGTACATTAACACTATCCTACACCCACTAAGGACAATTTTTACATTTACCCAGCCAATTAACCTACATACCTGTACGTCTTTGGAGTGTGGGAGGAAACCGAAGATCTCGGAGAAAACCCACGCAGGTCACGGGGAGAACGTACAAACTCCTTACAGTACAGCACCCGTAGTCAGGATCGAACCTGAGTCTCCGGCGCTGCATTCGCTGTAAAGCAGCAACTCTACCGCTGCGCTACCGTGCCGCCGATCTCCTCCTGTGGTATCACCCACGGATCCTGTGGACAACTTTGACTCTGAAATAGATGCTCGTCAACTGGTGATCAATTAGGGTTTGGAAGGTTTCTCCAGATTGGAAGCAGCTCTCTTCCTCCTCTGCTTTAAGCTCGTCCACAGGTTACCTCAAGTTCAGGAAACATTCTGCAGCAATTTCTGTTTAAAAAAAAAAAAGTGATTCAGTGCCAAATTGGTTCTCACACAAAGTGAACTTTTTTTTGCAAAAAGGAAAAAGAAAACTCTGGCAGCATCCAATAGAGAGGCAAAATGAGTTTATGTTTCAGGTTGAAGGCCCTTCAACATAGCTTGATTTCCCAAACTTCAAATTGGCCGAGTAAAACATTTTAAAAGGTTTGCATTAACAGAGTGCACAAGTCAGTCATAGAGTTGTACTGCACAGGAACAGTCTCTGGCCCACTTGTCCATGCCAACCATGTTTTGTATACTGAGCCAGTCCCATGTGCCTGCATTTAACTCTTAGCCTTCCAAATTTTTCCTGTCCATATATCTGCCCTGATATATTTTAAAAGTCACCATTATATCTGCTTCTATATCTTCCTCTGGCAGCTCAGTCCATACATGGACCACCATGTGAGAAAGAGTTGTCTCTGAGGTCCCTCTTACATCTCCCCCCTCTCACCATGAGCTTTTGTCCTCTTGCTTTAGAATGCTTTGCCCTAGGAAGAAGACTTTGGCACAAAATGGCGGCTCTGCCCCAACAGCTGTGGCTTACCTGCGGTCCGTTTGTCTTGTGTTTTTCTGTGTTTTTTTGTCTTAATTGTAGTGTTTAGATGTGATGTCGTTTTTTGTGGTTGTAAAATTGTCTCTTCCGAACGGAGATGCGACCTTTGTTTCTGGGTCGTGTCTCAGTTCCCGCTGCGGCCTACCATCGGCCATGTACCTGGAGCTGGCGGCCTCCACCTGGGGTTCTGGTTCGCAGAGCCCGTGGACCGGACTCACCATCTGCAGAGCTGGCTGCCTTTGGAGGCTGTGGTGGCGCCGCGGGTGCGGCTGCAACTCGCCTTCGGAGGCTCTGAAGGCTTCTTCGGCCACGGGCCGCATGGTTGTCGGAAGCCCGCAGGCCCTGCCCTGGGTGGGGGCCGACATCGGGAGCTCCGGCAGCGGCAGCGTCTTCGCCCGCCCCGAATCGCGGGGCTTGGGTCGGCCCTCTGCGGACCTTTCACTGTCTGGCGCGGCCTGGAATAGGCCACGGGATTTTCTCTGCCCGGCGGGGGCTTCAATGTCGGGAGCCACGACCGCCCCGACGTGCAGCGGCTGTGTCTTCGCCCGCCCCGGATCGCGGGGCTTGGGTCGGCCCGCTGCGGACCTTTCACTCTCCGGCACGGCCTGGAACGTGGCAACTTCAGCAGCCTGACCACGGGAGAAGACGGCAGGGGAAGAGAAAAGACATTCTGGCCTTCCATCACAGTGAGGAGGTGACTGGAGGAGACTCACTGTGATGGATGTTTCTCTTTTTTTTGTGTTGGTTTGTGATTGTGTGTGCAATTGCTTATTTTTATTGCTCTTATTGTTGGACTGTGGGTGACGAATCTCTCATCTAATCTCTCTGTAACCCCAGGCAACATCCTGGTGAATCTCTTCTGCACTCGTTCCCAATTGCTTGTTGCCCAATAACCTACTTTGGGAAGTCTGGGTACAATTGTTACGTGGAAACGTGGGAGGCACGGTGGCGCAGCGGTAGAGTTGTCGCCTTACACTGCTTGCTGCGCCGGAGACCCGGGTTCGAACCCGACTACGGGTGCTGTCTGTACGGAGTTTGTACGTTCTCCCCGTGACCGCGTGGGTTTTCTCAGTGATCTTCCCACCCTCTAAAGATGTATAGGTTTGTAGGTGAATTGGCTCAGTATAAGTGTAAATTGTCCCGGGTGTGTGTAGGATAGTGTTAGTGCGCGGGGATCGCTGCTCAGTGCGTACTTGGTGGGCCAAAGGGCCCGTTTACGCGCTGTATCTCTAAACTAAACTAAACTAAACTGAAAAGGGGTTGACATTTGTGCACAAAGTAAGCTCTCTTACATGAGAGAAGAAGGACGGATCTGGTGGCCGGCGAGAACAAAAGCGTACTCGGAGCGGGCCCCCAATGACCACGTGCCTGGTTCGCCATTGCGAGGAAAGACCCAGACGGAGAATAGGTGACAGAGATATAAGTTAGTGGGGTGGGGTTTGGAGGATGCGATTGTTCTGAGAGCAGGCACAGACCGAATGGGCCGAATGGCCTCCTTCTATGTAGTGAGTAATAAGTAAGGGTGGCACTGCGGCGCAGCTGATAGAGCTGCTTCCTCTAGGTGCCAGAGACCCAGGTTGGATCCTGACCCCGGGTGCTGTCAGTGCAGAATTTCTACGTTCTCACTGTGAACACATGGGTTTCCACCGGTTACCTCCCACATTGCACATACGTGGAGGTTTGTAGGTTAATTGTTCTCCGTAAATTGCCTCTAGCCTATAGGGAGTAGATGTGAAAGTGGGGTAACATCAAACTAGTGCGAACAGACACTCGGCAGTCGGCGTGGACTCGGTGGTAAAGAATGAAGCTATCCTCCAATTCTTAGTGGCAGATGCTAGTTTCCTAGCAACATAGTTTGTGGAAAGATTATCATCAAAGAATAATTGGAACTATGAACATTCAATGTCCTTACTGTGCGCTGAGATTGCCTAACTCTGGGTAGTGGCACCCTAAAGGTTACCCATTAAATTCAACCCAGTCTGCTTGTTTAACTAGTGTGTCCACATCACACCAGCATCCAAGTTCTCGAGAAATGTGACCCATTATCCTGAATATCCTTTCCCCATCTCGCCGCTGTCGAGAGATCCATAACTCATTTTCTTAGTCGCGCTGCCTCTTCCAGCTTCAATAGCAGCTGTGCCTATGAGTACACAGAGACATCTGCATGGAATAGAAGCTACCAAGCAAAGTGACATTTAAGACTATTTGCAGAAACCATACAAACAGCCAAAGTCATTTCCTTCTGTAACCGAGAGGTGATTTGAAGATTGGTAAAGTTTAAAGTCTTGCTGTGAATACTGATTTGCAGGTCAGTCCCACAGACAGAGGCCTGAATGTGATATATCCAGAGGGTAAAGCCAGGACAGTCAAGAGTTTTTAATTGTCACATGTATCGGCATCAGAACATTGACATTTTTACTTGCTACTTATTCACCCGTGCTTAAATGCAATAACACAGAGATAATTTGTGTTAATCAAAAATGCAATAAATTAATGTTCTTTTTTTTGTAAAACACCATCTGCCGTCTAAATTAATAAGCGTAATCTTTACACAGTTAAAGACAATATCCGTGAATAGTTACAGATTTGTCCATCAGTCACCTGTTTAACAATCCTCTACCCCCGACCATTTTAGAAAATGTCAGTTCTTTAAGATTCAAATTGTCTTCTGCTTAAAAGTTCAAGTGCATCATGACACGGAATCAGGCTGTCAAACCCCTACTGTTCGCTTTTTGCAAGAGACATTCAGTCACGGGTGCACAGCGGTAGAGTTGGTGCCTCACAGCGCCAGACACACGGGTCCCATCCTGACTGCGGGTGCTGTCTGCATGGAGTTTATACATTCTCCCCGTGACCTGCGTTGGTTTTTTTCCTCAGGAGCTTCGGTTTCCTCCCACACTCTGAAGACGTACGGGTTTGTAGGTTAGTTGGCTTGGTAAAATTGTGAATTGTCTCTGGTGAGCGTAGGGTAGTGTTAGTGTGAGGGGGTCGCTGGTCGGCGCGGGCAGAATGACCTGTTTCCACGCTGTATCTGTAAACTAAACCTAAACAGTCCATTTCCTTGTATACACTGGAATTTAGAAGGATAAGAGGGGATCTTATCGAAACGTATAAGATTATTAAGGGGTTGGACACGTTAGAGGCAGGAAACATGTTCCCAATGTTGGGGGAGTCCAGAACAAGGGGCCACTGTTTAAGAATAAGGGGTAGGCCATTTAGAACTGAGATGAGGAAAAACTTTTTCAGTCAGAGAGTTGTGAATCTGTGGAATTCTCTGCCTCAGAAGGCAGTGGAGGCCAATTCTCTGAATGCATTCAAGAGAGAGCTAGATAGAGCTCTTAAGGATAGCGGAGTCAGGGGGTACGGGGAGAAGGCAGGAACGGGGTACTGATTGAGAATGATCAGCCATGATCACATTGAATGGCGATGTTGGCTCAAAGGGCCGAATGGCCTCCTCCTGCACCTATTGTCTATTGTCTATTGGCTCTACCCCCCCTTCTCATAAACCTGCAATCCTTCTCCTTCAAAAACGTCTTCCCTCGGAAGCATGAGACATTTATAATTCTCCATCCCAGGGAACTGTGCGCGTTCAAAATTGTTTGAGATCAATCGGCGTTTGGAGAATCAAGGGTTAAGGGGATCAGACAAGTATATAGAGAGAAGCCGATGATCAGATGAAGCATGAAATTAATTAATGAATGAATGAATGAATGAATGTAGAGAACTGATATGTTCTATGCCTGCACCTATTTCTTCTGTTTTTAAGTTCTTAAGTGCTTTACCGCATTCTTTTTTAAAAGCTGGATTGAATTGGCTTCCACCATCCTTTCAGTGCATGAAGCACAGGGGATAGTTTCTTCCCAGCTGTTATCAGGCAACTGAATCACCCTGCCACAACCAGAGAGCAGTGCTGAGCTCCTATCTACCTCTTTGATGACTCTCAGACTATCCTTAATCGGACTTTGCTGTCTTTACCTTGCACAAAACGTTATTCCCTTATCATGTATCTCTGACACAGCAAATGGATTGATTGTAATCATGTATTGTCTTTCTGCTGACCGGTTAGCACGCAACAAAAGCTTTGCACTGTACCTCGGGACATGTGACACTGAACTGAACTGAACTAACTGAACTAAGCAGATCCTATTTACTGTACGTTGAGTAAAACACTTCTTCCTCATCTCAATCCCAGTTCCTCAGCCAGTTGTCAATCCTTGACCCTTCAGCCAAGTGAAACAGTTTCTCTTTGATGTTGGGGAATTTAGAAGTTGTGAACTCTTCTATCGTGCTCCTTTCAACCTTCTCTCCTCGAGGAGAACAATCAGAGCCGCTCTCGTCTTCTCATGTAACTGGAGTCTCTTATTCTGGCAAGTTTTTTTTCTGCAAGTCTCCAAGGCCTTTGCATCCTTGCTGAGGTTCAGTGACCAGAATAGACAATTGCCTCGAATCCAAGATTTGCATTCCGTCCGCATTTTCCCGAGCGTTCCCAAGTCAAAGTCATTGAAACATCAAAAAGAGATTGAAGGAGCTATTTCAATTCTACAGAGTGGTTCCCTGGGCCGCAGCCTGAATCAGAAAGTGAGTGACGGGTTTCGAGTCCATCTGGAGGAATGTGAGGCCAAAATATTAGGTTGATGCTTTAGAAGAGTGCTACACGGTCAGGTATTGTTGTGGCCGGATGAACTTTGAAGCCCAGGTCCCGTCTGACCTCTCAGTCAGCCACACAGTATTTCATGAGGCTATTTTTTTTTAAAGAAGCAGTGCAAAAGAGTTATGCAGTGGGGGAAGAGAGGAGGGGGAAGGGGTGGAGGGGGAAGAGGAGAAGGGGGAGTGGAGGGAATAGGGGAGAGGGAAGGGGAGGGGGAAAGGCAAAAGGGGAGGGGGAAGTGGAGGGAGTATGGGAGGGGGAAGGGGAGGGGGAGGGGGAGGGGGAGTGGGGAGGGGGAAGGGGAGGGGGAAGGAGAAAAGGGGAGGGGAAGGGGGAGGGGACGAGGCGGATGGAGAAGGGGAGGAATAAAAGGGTATTGGGATAGTTATGCTCATGGCCCTCTCTTTACTTGGAAAATCTGATATCCAGCCAGGATTACATCTGCATCTATGGGTGCTGTAATGCTTCTTGCAACTGTTTACAGCATTTCAAGTGATCACACTTTAATGGTGCTTAATTGGGTGTGAAGCACATGGAGGCATTCAGAGGTTGTGAATGATTACATATTTACATTGTTTATTTCCACTTTTCATCCAGCATAACACAAACTATTTTGGACATTATGCTGGAGCCAATTCTCTACAAGGGTCGCCCGCTTCATCTTTCCTGATATCTTGCAACTTTTTTCCCTTTCAGCTTAGAAAGTTCACAATAAATTGCTCTCTGTAAACGGCTTGCCTTTGATATCGTTCCCCTCCCAATCTTGATGAAAGAATCGCTTGAACATCACCTGACACATGTGGCAAGGTGGTTCAGTGGTAGAGTTAATGCCTCACAGTGCCAAAGACCCCGGTTGGATCCTGACTACGGGTGCTGTCAGTAAGGAGTTTGTACGTTCTCCCTGTGACCATGTGGATTTTCTCCGGGTGCTTCGGTTTCCTCCCACATTCCAAAGGCGTGCAGGTTTGTAGGTTAATTGGCCTCTGTAAATTCCCCTTCGTGTGTAGGATAGAACCAGTTACTAGTGTATGGGTGATCGCTGGTCGGTGCGGACTCGGTGGGCCGAAGGGCCTGTTCCCACGCTGTATCTCGAAACTAAACTAGACACGGTGCTTAATTGGGGCATTCAGAGATAGATATGCTTTGTTTCACTTCATCTGAACCACCAACTGCTCCATCAATCTGCCTACAAAACCCCACCCCCTTCATTGCATCCACCTGTCACTTCCCAGGTTTTGTCCCTCTCCACACCTCTCTTCTCCAGCTTTCTCCCACCCACCGCCATGAGTCTGAAGAAGGATTTGGCGACGTTGCTGCTTGGGGAGACACATTGCCCGGTTGTGGTGGGCGCGGGTCGTGGCGTTGGTGGAGGCGGCCGCGGGAGGCCCCACAGTAGCCCAGTGGGCGAGCGAGCGGTTCGAGTGCAGCCTGTGGCAGTGGCACAGAGTGGTGGTGGAAGGAGCCAACGGCATCACACTGGGCCAGGCCGACCCCTACTTTATCGATCCAGTGCCGCCAGGACACTGGGCCTGGAAGGTAGAAAATAAGACATTTCTTACCCCCAAAGTCAAACTTTTCTGAGACTTGGAATTTGCAAGATGACGTGGGACTCTCTTCCAGATGAGGATCTATTGTACTCAAGTGCATTATGATTTGACTGGGTAGGTTATGGGGAGAAGGCAGGAGAATGGGGTTATGGGGAGAAGGCAGGAGAATGGGGTTATGGGGAGAAGGCAGGAGAATGGGGTTATGGGGAGAAGGCAGGAGAATGGGGTGGAGGGAAGATAGATCAGCCATGATGGATTGGCAGAGTAGACCTGATGGGTTGAATGGCCTAATTGTGCTCCTACAACTTCTGAAATCGTGAACAAGCATTTCACTGCATGTTGGTACGCCTGACAATAAATAAACCAATAAATAGTTCAAATAAAATCTCTTTCTCCGCTAATTGGCTAGCACACAACAAAAGACGTACAGGTATGTAGGTTAATTGGCTGGGTAAATGTAAAAATTGTCCCTAGTGGGTGTAGGATAGGGTTAATGTACGGGGATCGCTGGGCGGCACGGACTTGGAGGGCCGAAAAGGCCTGTTTCCGGCTGTATATATATGATATGATATGATAAAAGCCTTTCACTATGCCTCGGTACAAGTGACAATAAATTAAACTCAACTCAACTCAGACTCAGGAAAGTTAAAGAATGTTCTGCTGAAAATCAAAATTGGCATCTTTTCCGTTTTTGCGTTGTTCCGTGTTTTCTGGATAGAAGTTCAAGGGAAGTTTATTTCTCCACGGAATAGTTCATTGGAATTAGATAATCAGTTGAAATCCCTCTGTTTCAATCGGCAGGATCGTTATTTCTGGATTTCCGTATTTTCTGCAAACTGAAATCCTGATGCAAGACGTTGCTAAACAAGACTATTATTTTTGGCCATCCGAAAAATCTCCCACGAAAAGTTCATCAGACAGAACATCAACACTGAGGAGAAGCCACGAGCCTCGGCCCACCTGTCGAGTGGGTAGTCCACTGCCCAGTGCGGTGATGGGCTGTTCATGTTGGAAGGCCACAGCGCTGGGTTAGCTTCTCTCTGGCTGGCTGATGGAGAGCATGGAATCACAAACTGATCGACTCACAGAACCTTATTAAGCAGGAGGCGGCTGATTAACCCTTCAGGCATGCATTCACTCTATGAAGGCACTATCCAACGAGATCTTGCTTTTTCCACATACCTCCACAAATTCAAGTCCAACAGCACTGTCTGGTTAAGGACATAATTTTTTTTTTAAATGCCAGATGATGGCGCAGCGGTAGAGCTACTGACTCACAGCGCCAGAGTTCTGGGATTGATCCTGACTACGGGAGCTGTAAGAAAATAACTGCAGATGCTGGTACAAATCAAAGGTATTTATTCACAAAATGCTGGAGTAACTCAGCAGGTCAGGCAGCATCTCGGGAGGGAAGGAATGGGTGACGTTTCGGGTCGAGACCCTTCTTCAGACTGACTACGGGTGCTGTCTGTGTCGAGTTTGTACCTTTTCCCTGTGACCACATAGAGTTTTACCGGGTGCTCCGGTTTCCTCCCACATCCCAAAGGCGTGCACGTTTGCAGGTTAATTGCCTTCTATAAATTGCCTCGAGTGTGTAGGATTGGATAGCATAGAACTCGTGCGTGGGTGATCGATGGTCGGCATAGAAGGGCCTGCATCCACGTTGTATCTCTAAGACTCATATTGTTATGGACTTTGATTCCACAATTATCTCAGTTAGCCTGTCTCAAATCTTAATAATCTCAATAACCCTCTGACGGAATAAATACCTCAATTTCCCTTTTCTCATTCATCTTAAACCTCTAAATCTGGTCACTGGGTCAATTGCCCAAAGGAAGAAAGTAAGTACGGAGAAACTATCAAAAACATTTAGAATTTAAACTCTCTTCTTACTTTGTCAGCTCGAGAAAGAATGGTGTTATTTTCACCCATCCTTCCATTAAAACTAAGCTCCTTCACTGCATGTTTTTCAGACACATACCAGTCACCTCCTTCACCCTTATAAAGGTCTCAGTTCCTTAGAAGATCATTGTTATCCTTCCAAAAATGTCCTGTTGGAGAATCGTCCCTATCACACCAGCTGAGGTCTAGTCTAGTCTAGTCTAGTCTAGAGATACAGCATGGAAACAGGCCCTTCGGCCCACTGAGTTTGTGCAAATCAATGATCACCTGTACACGAGTTCTATCTTATCCCAGTTTTGCATCCTACACACTAGGGAGAATTTACAGAGGCCAATTAACCTGCAAACCTGCAGGTCTTTGGAATGTGGGAGGAAACCAGAACACCCGGAGAAAACCCATGGGGTCATAGGTAAAATGTACAAACTCTGTACAGACAGCACCCATTGTCAGGACTGAACCTAGGCCTCGGACTTTGCAAGGCAACAACTCTACCTCTGCATCAATTTGTCTGACCAGGGATTTGTAAAGTATTAGAAATCTCTGAGGCATCTTAAAGACCAATGCACCCTTTTCACTTTTGAAGTTTATATACCATGTATATAAAATCATGAGGGGAATTGATAGGGTGAATGCACAGAGTCTTTTACCCAGAGTTGAGGAATCGAGAACCAGAAGGAGTAGGTTTAGGGTGAGATGGAAAAGATTTGATAGGAACCTAAGTGGTGACGTTTGCACTAAGTGGGTGGTGGGTATGGAACGAGCTGCCAGAGAAGGTAGTTGAGGCAGGTACAATAATATTTTTTTTATTTGGACAGGTATGTGGATAGTTTAGTTTAGTTTAGAGATACAGGGCGGAAACCGGCCCATCGGCCTATGCTGACCAGCGATCCCCGCACACTAATGCTATTCTACAATTTACAATTATACCAAGCCAATTAACCTATAAACCTGTATGTCTGGAGTGTGGGAGGAAACCTGAAATCCCTGAGAAAACTCACTTAGGTCATCGGGAGAACGTAAAACTCTGCACAAACAAGCACCCACAATTAGGTTCGAACACGAGTCCCTGCCGCTGCAACGTTATTGCTGTGCCACTGTGCCGCCCTTAAGGTTTAGAGGGAAATGGACCAAATGTGGGCAGATGGGACTGGCTGAGATGGGGCATTTTGGTTGGCATGGACAAGTTGTGCCGAAGATCCTGTTTCCATGCTGTGTGACTATCCGTGACTGTATAAGAAAATAACTGCAGATGCTGGTACAAATCGAAGGTATTTATTCACAAAATGCTGGAGTAACTCAGCAGGTCAGGCAGCATCTCAGGAGAGATAGAATGGGCGACGTTTCGGGTCGAGACCCTTCTTCAGACTGTATGATTATTTGGCAAAAGCAGTTGCGAAGCCTGGACATCCCACGAGATGGGAGACCAGTTATTTCGCTTCCAAGCGGTGTTGGTTAATAGCGGGGTTCGTGCTGAAGGTTTGCCAAGCAGTCAAAAAAACTTGGCATCTTGAAGTGGTGTCACTGCATCGTTAAGATGTCTCTGTGCAGGCAAACATTTCCCTTGATCATTCCTTGATCATTAACAGGGTGTGGATATTCCTGGCAAGTTCAACCTCTTTCACTGACCTTCAGAGGGCGGCCGTGCCAACTTCGTAAATCACTGCGTTCCTTTTGTGGAAGATTCTCCCGCAGATGTGACAGGGCCGGGGCTCCAGCATTTTGATCAAAGATACTAGAGGAGCAAGATAGACCACTCGACCCCAAAAACCGTAGAACGTCACGGCGCCATTTTAGTAGGCAGAAACTTGCAGGAACATTTAAAAAGAGAAATATCAAAAATCTGTGAGTTGATAGATGAGATATATTCTGCAATTTAATGGTATCATCACACATACTGTTCCCCCAAAACACTGATTACACTGTGACAGGCATAACGAACGGCGGGTTTTGCCTACTAAAATGGCGGACGTTACGCTCCTTTGCATACTGCACTTCAGTATGGGCGATTTCAACGGAGTGGTTCATCTTGTTCCTCTAGTATCTTTGATTTTGACCCAGTCTACTTCACGACAGAAGAGGGGGCGGGGAGGGGGGGGGGGGGAGGAGAGAGTGCAGTACCAATGTAGGAGAGGTTTGGGCCCAACGGGTCCACTTGGTCTAGTAGCCCTCTAAACCCTTCCCATCCAATGTGTCACACACATGAACTGATGCTGATTTTCTCTTCCCACATTGACCACATCAATCACCACATAACCAATCAAAACTGGCCATATAAGGGCATCATGCTTGATCCAAAGGGACTGCTTGAAAAGAGGAGAAAGATGTCAACTGATCTACTTTTGACCCGGCCACTCCCTATTTTCCCCTCTCCCATCAGGCAAGAGGTACACGAGTGTGAAAACGCACACCTCCAGAATCAGGGACAATTTCTTCCCAGCTGTTTTCAGGCAACTGAACCACCCTACCAACAACTAGAGAGCAATCCTGAGCTGCTATCTGCCTCATTGGTGACTCTCTGACTATCTTTAATGACACTTTACTGGACTTTATCTTGCTCTAAACGCTATTCCCTTTATCCTGTATCTGTACATGTGGAAGGTTCGACCATAATCATGTATTGTACGTGCTGAGGGACGCACTGAAGCTTGGTGCAGCCAACGCCAAGGCTCTGTGGGGGAGGACCACAGTCTAGGGTCCTTCCGCTGCTGGACATGGGGGGCAGGGTGTGGTGGAGAGAGACGCCCCTCCAAATAAGGGATTCTGTGTAAACTTGGAATTTAATACCTGCACTGAATGGTGTAACCTCTGGAAATGTCGGATGGAGTTGTTGAAAAGAAGATGTTTTGTAAATATTTATTACTTGAATAAAGTATTTTTTGATATTAAATAAATAATCATGTATTGTCTTATCACTGACTGGTTGGCAAGCGACAAAAAAGTTTTTCACTGTACCTCAGTAAATACGTGACAATAGACTAAACTTCAACTTCAGGACTGGGATCCAGTAGAATGGCCATTGGTGCAGAGGCATCTGTTTCTTTTGATCGAAGTATTGGATTGTTGCAAAAAAATCATCTGATTCACAAATATCCTAGAGGGAGAGGAACGCCTGAACTAACCGAAGGTTAGACAGAAAGTGCTGGAGTAACTCAGTGGGTCAGACAGCATCTGTGGAGAAAAGGAATAGGTGACGTTTCGGGTCGAGAGCCTTCTCCCGGCTCAAACTGCCTCCTCGGGTCATTGGTAATTAAGAATGGAAAATGTAATAGACTAGAGGGCATAAATAGCTTTAAGGTGAAGGGGTCAACATTTAAACAGGATGTGAAGGCAACATTTTGTACACAGTGGGTGCGTGGAATGTGATGCCAGGAGGGATGGTGGAAGCAGAGATAACAGTGGGATTTACAAAGATTTAGATAGGCTTAGTTTTGTTTGTCATTGTCACGTCTACCAAAGCTTTTTTGTTGCGTGCCATCCATCCAGCGAAAAGTCTACACATGATTACAATCAAGCCGTCCACAGTGTACAGATATAGGAGAAAGGGAATAATGTTTAGTGCAAGGTAAATTCCAGAAAAGTCTGATTAAAGATAGTCTGAGGGTCTCCAATGAGGACTGCTCTCCAGTTTCGGTAGGATGGTTCAGTTGCCCGATAACAGCTGGGAAGAAACTGTTCCTGAATCTGGAGGTATGTGTTTTCACACTTCTATACCAGTTAAGTTCAATTAAAGATAGTCCGAGAGTCTCCTATGAAGTAGATGGTAGGTCAGGAAACTGAAGGCACACGAATGTGCAGGGAATAGAGGGATATGGATCACGTGCAGACAGAGGAGATTAATTTAACTTGGCATCATGTTCGACGTTAACATTGTGGGCCGAAGGGCCTGTTCCTGTGCTGTACTGTTTCATGTTCTATGTTTGGTGGTGGCCTTGCAAGGGTCAATAAAAATACCTTCTACTTTGGTAAAACATCATCAATATAATGGCACAATAGCTCCTGAGGTCAGGTCAATAGACAATAGACAATAGACAATAGGTGCAGGAGTAGGCCATTCGGCCCCTCGAGTCAGCACCACCATTCAATGTGATCATGGCTGATCATTCTCAATCAGTACCCCGTTCCTGCCTTCTCCCCGTACCCCTTGACTCCGCTATCCTTAAGAGCTTTATCTAGCTCCTTCTTGAATGCATTCAGAGAATTGGCCTCCACTGCCTTCTGAGGCAGTGAATTCCACAGATTTACAACTCTCTGACTGAAAAAGTGTTTCCTCATCTCCGTTCTAAACGGCCTACCCCTTATTCTTAAACTGTGGCCCCTGGTTCTGGACTCCCCCAACATTGGGAACATGTTTCCTGCCTCTAACGTGTCCAACCCCTTAATAATCCTATATGTTTCGATAAGGTCACTGAAAGCTTTACGTGGATTGAAGCCGTCTAACTATAACAGGGAAGATCAAGAGTTCAAATAAATGGGCTTCTCAGGTTGGATGCACTTAACTAGTGCAATGTCCCGTGGGTCATCGCATGGCCTTCAATAATTGACTATTTATACCGATGACCCAGCGGAAGGGGCATGCTGTGAGGTGCATGTTCGCCGATGATAGTCAAATGGGTGGTGGGCGAACACATTGCAATTAAGACATTTGGACTTTGCAACAGGATATAGACAGGGTGAGTGAGTGGGCAGAATCTTGGCAAATGGATTTTAATGTGGGAGGGTATGAGGTCATGCACTTCAGTACGAAGAACCGAAACGGAGGCGATTCCTAAAGAGATTGGATGTGAGTGAACTACAGAGAGAGCCAGGACTGTGGAATTCAGATGGTTTCTCGGAATCCATCTCTCTGAGCTGTTGCCAAATGTTGTGGGGATGGAAACTGAACAGGAGGTGAAGGAAAGAGCTGCAGACGCTGGTTTAAATCGAAGGTAGACACAAAATGCTGGAGCAAATCTTCAGACTTCTGAAGAAGGGTCTCGACCCGAAACGTCACCTCTTCCTTCTCTCCAGAGGTGCTGCCTGTCCCGCTGAGTTACTCCAGTGTCTTGCTGAACAGATCTGGTTTATCAGAGGGAGTCTCGATACCCATAGATACACCCAGTGAGCACAGTGGCTGCTGACGGATGTGAGAAGCCAGCATTGCTGGCAACGACCAGTGTTTAATATTCCAGCTGTCCCTCACTGAAATCAAAGTAGATGAAATCCCTTGTCCTGGAGTGGCCTCTCTGCTCCAGTGGTGATTAGTAAATTGAGAGACGTGACGGAGATTGCTTAGTTTAATTTAATTTAGTGATACAGCGTGGAAACAGGCCCTTCGGTTCCCCCAGGTCCACAGCGACCAGCGAATCCCACACACTAACACTACCCTACACACACTAGGGACAATTTACGTTTACACCGAGCCAATTAACCTACAAACCTGTTTGTCTTTGGAGTGTGGGAGGAAACCAAAGATATCGGAGAAAACCCACGCAGGTCACGGAGAGAACGTACAAACTCCGTACAGACAGCCCCGTAGTCGGGATTTAGATTTTAGATTTTTAGATTTAGAGATACAGCGCGGAAACAGGCCCTTCGGCCCACCGAGTCCGCGCTGCCCAGCGATCCCCGCACATTAACACTATCCTGCACACTCTAGGGACAATTTATTTTTTACATATTACCCAGTCAATTAACCTACATACTTGTACGTCTTTGGAGTGTGGGAGGAAACTGATCTCAGAGAAAACCCACGCAGGTCACGGGGGGAACGTACAAACTCCGTACAGACGGCACCCGTAGTCAGGATCGAACCTGAGTCTCCGGCGCTGCATTCGCTGTAAGGCAGCAACTCTACCGCTGCGCCATCCCTTGCGCTGAAAGCGCTGTAAAGCAGCAACTCTACCACTGCCTTATCGATTACGTTTATTGCATCATTGATTATTACAAACTGTATTTATCTGTGTGTTATTGCCTTTACGGGCCAGCAGGTAAGAACATCGTCGTTCCATCGATGGTAAAATAACAATTAGACACACAGGACTCTGAACTGAAATATCCCAAGGTGAGGAAGCAAAGGGTTACCATGTGGTTGAAGATGTTCCTGTGGAATAGAGAAGCAAATGTACAACTATGATCAGGAGTGGGCCACTTGTTCCTCAAGCCTGCTCCAATATTCAATAAGATCGTGGATGCTCTGATTATAACCACAACGCACATTCTGTCTACCCCCAGTAGTTTAGTTTTTAGTTTAATGATACAGCTCTGAAACAGGCCCTTTGGCCCACCGAATACATGGCGACCAGCAATCCCCGTGCACTAACACTATCCTACACACACTAGGGACAATTTACAATTATACCAAGTCAATTAGCCTCCAAACCTGTACGTCTTTGGAGTAATAGTCATAGAGTGGAAACAGGCCCTTCGGCCCAACTTGCCCACACCGGCCAACATGTCCCATCTACACTAGTCCCACCTGCCCACACCGGCCAACATGCCCCATCTACACTAGTCCCACCTGCCCACACCGGCCAACATGCCCCATCTACACTAGTCCCACCTGCCCACACCGGCCAACATGCCCCATCTACACTAGTCCCACCTGCCCACACCGGCCAACATGTCCCAGCTACACTAGTCCCACCTGCCCACACCAGCCAACATGTCCCAGCTACATTAGTCCCACCTGCCCGCGTTTGGTCCATATCCTTCCAAACCTGTCCTATCTGTCTACTTGTCTAAAGTTGTGGGAGGAAACCAGAGCACCCAGGGAAAGCCCACACAGGTCACGGGGAGAATGTAGAAACTCCATATAGACAAGCACCCGTAGTCAGGATCGAACCCTGGTCCCTGGCGCTGTAAGGCAGCAACTCTACCACCGTGCCACCCTTCCTCTCAGGGCCCCAGTAATCGCGCCAATCTTGTGTCTGACCAGCATCGCCATGAAAATACTCAAAGGTCCCACTCCCATCCATCTCGCATTCATGGACTGAGATCCTCAGTAGCCAAATGCTCGATAAAACCCTCTTCATTGTTCATAGAACACTCTCTGGACCTCAGGGAGTGCTTGAACAGTCTACAGTTACTTCTGTAGATGCCCAGTCACATAGACAGAGAGTCATACAGCACGAAGCAGGTACTTTGGCCCAACTCGTCCATGATGGCCAAACGCCCCATCTCAGCTACTCCCGTTTGCCCACATTCTCCCCTCATCCATCTAAACCGGTCCTATTCATGCACCTGTCCAAATGTCTTTTAAGTATTGTTATTATACCTGCCTCTGGCAGCTCCTTCCATATACCCACCACCCTCTAAGTTGGAAAGGTTCCCATTAAATCTTTCCCCTCGCAACTTAAATGGATGCCCTCTGTTTCTCGATTCCTCCACCTTGGAGAAAGACGGTGTGTAAACGCACTATCTGTTGCCCCCATGACTTCACACACCTTCATTAAGATCACCCTTCACAACTCCTGCGCTCCAAGGAATAAAGTCCTAACCTGCCCAATCTTTCACGATAGCTCAGGCCCTCAAGCCTCAGAGGCATCTTCATTAAACTTCTCTGCACTCTTTCCAGCTTAATGGCATCTTTTGTTCCCAGAGCTGGCTGACCGAAACCGAACACGATACTCCAAGACCGGCCTCACCAACGTCTTCACAAGTTCACAAGTTGTAGGAGTAGAATTAGGCCATTCGGTCCATCAAGATAACTCCGCCATTCCATCATGGCTGATCTCTCCCTCCTAATCCCATTCTCCTGCCTTCTCCCCATAACCCTTGACACCCGTTCGAATCAAGAATTTGTCTATCTTTGCCTTAAAAATATCCACTGACGGCCTCCACAGCCCTCTGTGGCAATGAGTTCTACAGAATAACTACCCTCTGACTAAAGAGTCCACCTCCTCACCTCCTTTCTAAAAGAGCGCCCTTTAATTCTGAGGCTATGACCTCTGGCCCTAGACTCTCCCACCAGTGGAAACATCCTTTCCACATCCACTCTATCTACGCCTTTCATTATTCTGTAAGTTTCAATGAGGTTCCCCCTCAACCTTCTAAACTCCAGCGAGTACAGATCCAGTGCTGGCAAACGCTCATCATATGCTAACCCACTCATTCCTGGGAACATTCTTGTAAACCTCCTCTGGACCCTCTCCAGAGCCAGTACGTCCCTCCTCAGATATGGGGCCCAGGTTTGCTCACAGATTCGGTGTCACAGATCGCACAGATGCCAGTCTTCTCCTGACATCAGCAGGGTGTTCCACTTTACACACTGGAAAAAGCGTCAAGCTGGCCTTCCATTTAGGGAGATAATGTTCCACGTTTATCAGAGTATGGGCCTTTCTGCTCTCACGCACGTTGTTACTGGCACGGATGAAAGTCACACAAATGATGACCTCAGCGGGGGACCAGTCCAATTTCACATCTGCTGTGATTTTCATCCAGGAATGATCTTCAATGTGTTCTAGTCCAAGAACAGACAGCCTTGGAAGCCTATCCTCCCTAGTCAAACCGCATGTCAAAAACCTGGGTGTGATATTTGACTCTGCATTAAAGTTTGACAAGCAAGTCTACGCTGTGGTAAAAGCCAGCTTCTTCCAGCTTCGTGCCATAGCTAAAATCAAACCATTCCTCCAATTTGACGACATTGAAAAAACCATTCACGCATTCATTTCCTCCCGCCTAGACTACTGCAACTCCCTATACTCTGGGATCAGCCAATCACCCCTGTCCCGCCTGCAATTGGTTCAAAACGCCGCAGCGAGACTCCTGACGGGTACCCGTAAAAGGGACCACATCACCCCGATTCTGGCCTCTCTCCACTGGCTCCCTGTATGGTACAGAATCAACTTCAAGCTCCTCCTATTCACATACAAAGCCCTAAACGGGCTGGCCCCTCCGCCCCCCTATATCAAAAATCTTCTAACCCACCACTCTATCTCCAGGTCCCTCAGGTCGGCCGACTTGGGGCTACTGACTATCCCGCGGTCTAGGCTTAAGCTCAGGGGTGACCGCGCTTTTGCGGTTGCAGCTCCTAGACTGTGGAACAGCATCCCTCTCCCCACCAGAACTGCCCCCTCCATCGACTCCTTTAAGTCCAGGCTCAAAACCTATTTCTACTCCCTAGCGTTTGAGGCCCTCTGAGGGGGCGCTGTGAACTGTTTATGTATGTGCTGTTACGTTTGTATGTTCGTTTCTTAGTACCTGAACTGATGTACAACACTTTGGTCAACTTGGGTTGTTTTTAAATGTGCTATACAAATAAAATTGACTTGACTTGACTTGAAGAAAACAAAGAGGGGGTGAGGAGGGTGGAGAGGGCCACCGAGAACAAAAAGGGACCCGGTTTGAGAGGGGGTCTTCCGAGGTACAAAGAGGAACCATTGGGGACTTTAATGAACACCTTGTAACTCTGTCGATGCCCTACACATGGTGACTCTTTGCATACCTTCTGCATGGGGCACAAAACAAAGGATTTCATCGTGACACGTCACATGTGATAATTAAATATCAATTAATCAATCAGTAAGATTGAAATTGAATCACACGGCAGCTGGACATTCATGTTTCTAGACTGATTTTCTTTGCTGCTCATGAGAGGCTTTCCAGTCTGCGGGTAATTTTTGAACTGCGGGTAATTTTTCGTTTCACTGCACATTTGTGTGTATGTGACAAATAAAAGACTATTGATAAAAGACTATTGACAAGGGGAGCAAACCTCAGAAAGAGTTGTGTAGAAAGGAACTGCAGATGCTGGTTTCTACTGAAGATAGGCACAAAGTACAAACTCAACAGGTCAGGCAGCGTCTCTGGAGGAAAAGGATGGGTGACGTTTCGGGGGTTGGGTCAGTCTGAAGAAGGGGTTCTCCAGAGATGCTGCCTGACCCGCTGAGTTACTCCTGCTCTCAGTATCTATCTCAGAAAGAGTTAATGGCTTCAGGGAAGGAGGAGAAACTGAAGAGATTCAATGGCGATGTATTTTCTGAGGTTAGTGTTAGATTCGAGTCAGCAAGCAAAACATCAAGCAGACTTAAAGTGTCTGAAATGCTCAAATATTAACAAAGCACTTTGTGGTTTATGTGACATCGGTTCCTAAAATATAAACAATGCTACAATTGCCACAATTTATGAGAACAGTGCTTAAAATAAATGAATTGACTGAAATTGACCTTTTCAGATTGACATGGCTTTGTGATCTGCCAGGATAAAAACTATTTTTGCTGCTTTTTTACATGATTTATTTACAGCTGGTATCAATTGGGGTGTCATAGTAGAAGAATTTAGACTTGAAACGTGTTTTTACCAAGTAAAGTGCAGGGAGTCAAAGGCAAGCTGTGTGTCCTTTACACTTGACAATAAATCCATGAGGTATTACATTTTGTATGATAGTGATTACTCAGCCAGTAAAAATCCAGGAGAAGAAATTGCTAGCCTTTCAGTTCAAGCACTCTCTCACTTTTCGCTAGCCTCCGTCACTAACATTGCTCGCTGTTGGAACAACTGCCATAAAAAGGAAATGGTCCCAGCCCAATGCGTCATTCTATTTACAAGTAGCTCGGGAACATTAGACTGATGTTGACGTCCTACTGGCAGAGTACATTCAGTCCTAGCTTCTCACTTGCTCCCTCCCCTCTCTTGTTCTCCCCCCCCCCCCCCCCTCTCTCCCTTCCTGTCTCTCTCTCCCTCTCTCTCTCTCTCTCCCTCCCTCTCTTGTTCTTTATGTCTGTCACTCTCTCCCTCTCTCTTCTCTGCCCCTCTCTCTCTCTCCCCCCTGTCCCCCACACTCTTGTTGTCTCTGTCTCTTTTCCTCTCTGTCTCTCCCTCTTGCTCTTCCTCTCCTGCTCTCTCTCTCCTGCTCTCTCTCTCTCTCTCTCTCTCTCTCTCTCTCTCTCTCTCTCTCTCTCTCTCTCTCTCTCCCCATCTCGCTCGCTCCCTCTCTCTCTCTCTCTCTCTCTCTCTCTCCCTCTCACTCTCTCTCTCCCTCTCTCTCTCTCTCTCTCTCTCTCTCTCTCTCACACACACTCTCTCTCTCTCTCTCTCTCTCTCTCTCTCTCTCACACACACACACACACTCTCTCTCTCTCTCTCTCTCTCTCTCTCTCTCACACACACACACACACACACACACTCTCTCTCTCTCTCTCTCTCTCTCTTCCCCCATATCTCTCTCTCTCTCTCTCTCTCTCTCTCTCTCTCTCTCTCTCTCTCTCTCTCTCTCTCTCTCTCTCACTCTTTCTCTCTGATCTCAGCCATCAATGGAGCACAGGCTTAGTCACTGGCCTTTGTTCTGTTTACCTGAGCTGCCATGAATGGGGTCTGGCCGATGACCCTCACCCCCTGGCAGGTCACGTTTCTTCACCCCGACAGCTGCAGCTTGTTTTTAAAAGGACAGGTCATCTTTTTGAAACCAAGATCTGTGGAAATAAATAGTTGTGGTTGGGTACCTCTTTGCTGTAGGAGAGGGCAGAGTCCACAAAGGCTTCTCATCACAGCATCCTGAGGGTAGTTCCCTCCCACCCTGTAATAAACTGATACAAAATCCATTGCATTTTTCCACCCAACCTTCTCTGGAGAGAAGGAATGGGTGACATTTCAGGTCGAGACCTTTCTTCAGGCTGAATAGGAAAAAAACCCTGCAGATGCTGGTTTAAATCCTTCTCTCCAGAGATGCGGACTGACCCACTGAGTTACTCCAGCATTTTGTGTCTACCTTCTTCAGACTGAAGTCATTAAGTGGGTCAGTCTGCGTCACTGGAGGACATGGATAGGCAACGTTTTGGGTTGGGGATGGTTCAGATTGAAGAAGGGTCTCCACCTGAAACGTCACCAATTCCTTCTCTCCAGAGATGCTGCCTGTCCCGCTGAGCCTTTTGTGTCTACTACCTGAATGGGTGTTTGGTACTTTAGTAACCGTGAGCAGCAGTTCTACTGTGGGGCCAGCACATTAACCCGACCCCATCAGGCTGACACCTGTACACCAGGACCGCCAGTAACTGGGAAGAGGAACATTGGATCAATTTCCTCCCTAGCTGGAACACGGCAGGGAGTGAATGCGGGGTCATCTTACATCACAACAGTGATCGCACGTTGGAATTCCTCCACTGCCTGTAAAACACTTCGGGGGGTGGGATCTGAGGTTTTGAAACTCGGCATATCAAAGGCAGTCTTCCTTTTCATTCCATTGCTCAGATCTTCGCCAGCAACCTCTCCTGATTCATATCGTGATTTATTGGAGTGACCTTCCTTATAAATGGTCTCAGCCATGAGCTCAACCAGCTGATTAGTTTAGTTTAGTTTACAATAGACAATAGACAATAGACAATAGGTGCAGGAGTAGGCCATTCAGCCCTTCGAGCCAGCACCGCCATTCAATGCGATCATGGCTGATCACTCTCAATCAGTACCCCGTTCCTGCCTTCTCCCCATACCCCCTCACTCAGCTATCCTCAAGAGCTCTATCCAGCTCTCTCTTGAAAGCATCCAACGAACTGGCCTCCACTGCCTTCTGAGGCAGAGAATTCCACACCTTCACCACTCTCTGACTGAAAAAGTTCTTCCTCATCTCCGTTCTAAATGGCCTACCCCTTATTCTTAAACTGTGGCCCCTTATTCTGGACTCCCCCAACATTGGGAACATGTTTCCTGCCTCTAATGTGTCCAATCCCCTAATTATCTTATATGTTTCAATAAGATCCCCCCTCATCCTTCTAAATTCCATTGTATACAAGCCTAATTGCTCCAGCCTTTCAACATACGACAGTCCCGCCATTCCGGGAATCAACCTAGTGAACCTACGCTGCACGCCCTCAATAGCAAGAATATCCTTCCTCAAATTTGGAGACCAAAACTGCACACAGTACTCCAGGTGCGGTCTCACCAGGGCCCGGTACAACTGTAGAAGGACCTCTTTGCTCCTATACTCAACTCCTCTTGTTACGACGGCCAACATTCCATTCGCTTTCTTCACTGCCTGCTGTACCTGCATGCTTCCTTTCAGTGACTGATGCACTAGGACACCCAGATCTCGTTCAACATCTCCTCTTCCTAACTTGACACCATTCAGATAATAATCTGCCTTTCTATTCTTACTTCCAACGTGAGTAACCTCACACTTATCTACATTAAACTGCATCTGCCATGTATCCGCCCACTCACACAACCTGTCCAGGTCACCCTGCAGCCTTATTGCATCTTCCTCACCCTTTGGCCCACCGAGTCCGCACCGACCAGCGATCCCTGCACACTAATGCTATCCCACACGCACACACACACTAGGGACAATTTTTACATTTATACCAAGCCAATTTACCGACAAACCCGTACATCTTTGAAGTGTGGGAGGAAACCGAAGATCTCAGAGAAAACCCACGTGGTCACGGGGAGAACATACAAACTCCGTGGTCTGAATTGAACCTGGGTCTCTGGCGCTGCAAGCGCTGTAAGCTGGCAACTCTACCGCTGCGCCACCGGGTTACCGGCCTCCTCAATAAGTTAGAAGTAAATCTTTACCCGATCTGTTCGAGATGCTCCTCCAGAACCAGCATTGTTCAAAGCTTTGTGGTTCAAAGGTACTTTATTGTCATAATACAGTGCAAACACACTGTGAAATTATTTTCTTACAAACAGTCCAGGAAAGTATCATCCAACCACCCCCGATTAGCAATTGTACAGAAATAGTCTACCAAGTCCGCATGCAAGAGGCGCCATGTTTGGCTCAATTTTCCAAGTCCAGTCCACGCTCCAGTTGTGATGATTGGTGCCTGATTCAGGCAAGGCCCAGGCTGCTGAGGGGCCTCCAGCCATTGCCTTCCCGTGGTTGCCCAGCAACCAACGTCCTCTCCCCGCCATCCATGTTTGTTCGCCGGGGGCCGACCTGGAGGGTGGGGTAGACCCGACCCTGGTTCCCTCTCCTCCGCTACTCCCCGTATCCTCTCTATGCCGGGCGCGGATATGGGAGAAGGCTACCAGGAGGGGTGCAAAGATTCAAGCTCAGACCCTCTAATAAATGCAACCTCCCCGCTGACCCCCAAATATCACTGCGCAGCGTAGGCCTCCTGGATGGGAGTGAGAAACCTTGGCCCTGTTCTTGAGATCCACACCTCCACTACCTCCTCACCCCACCCAGCCCCTCGTCCACGCTTCCTCCAAACTGGAGAGTGGGAGCAGGGACGGCGAGGATTGACTGCTGTGGACTTTGAACGTCGTTAATTCAGGAGCAGTCAGGATGGACGATAAATGCTGACATTTCTAGCCGTGCCTGCATCTCATGAATAAACCTCAATCCACCCCACCTCCCCCTTGTTGCACAAGCACATTACACCTCGCTGCGTGTGATCCAAGGGGCTTTGGTGAGGCCATCACTGTAGAAAAGCATTAACATCTGGAGCAGTTGAAAGCAAACTGGGGAGCACCAGGTGACCGTTTAAATCAAACACTTGCATCCGTTTACCTGAAAGACGAGAGCCTTTTGTTACCCTGGGTGCCACAGCACACATTTGACACACGTTATTGCTGGTTGTATTAACCAGGTGGTGGGGGGAGCAGGACCTCATTTTAGTTTAGTTTAGTTTAGTTTACTCTCCAGACACAGTGCGGAAACAAGCCCCCTCGGCCCACCCAATCCTGGCCGACCAGCGATCCCCACATACGAACACTGTCCTACACACAAGGGGCAATTTACAAATTTAGCAAAGCCAATTTCGCCCTTTCACACAAAGGGTGGTGGGTGAGTGGAACAAGTTGCCAGAGGAGATGGTGAGGCTGGGGCAATACAAATGTTTAAGAAACAGTTGGACAGGTACATGGATAGGACGAGTTTGGAGGGATGTGGACCAAATGCAGGCAAGTGGGACTGGTGTAGCTGGGACATGTAGGCCGGTGTGGGCAAGTTGGGCCGAAGGGCCTGTTTCCACACTCTATGACTCTAATTAACCTACAAACCTGTAAGCCTTTGGTGTGTGGGAGGAAACCGGAGCATCTGGAA
The DNA here is from genome assembly GCF_053455715.1 of Rhinoraja longicauda. Taxonomy (NCBI): domain Eukaryota; kingdom Metazoa; phylum Chordata; class Chondrichthyes; order Rajiformes; family Arhynchobatidae; genus Rhinoraja; species Rhinoraja longicauda. The sequence continues at coordinate 9,260,796 of NC_135980.1, read as the reverse complement.
AAAGCCCACGTGGGTCACAAGGAGAAAGTACAACCACTGTACAGACAGCACCCGTAGTCGAGATCGAACCTGGGTCTCTGGCGCCGTAAGGCAGCAACTCTACCGTTGTGCCACCGTGCCGCATAATGATGTTTAGCTCTCAAATCATAACATGCCTTTCCTACCGGAGGGAAAGCCCAGTGGTATGAACATTGACTTCTCCAACTTTAGATAGTTCCTCTGTCCCTCTCTTCCCTTCCCCTTCCCAGATCTCCCTCTATCTTCCTGTCTCCACCTATATCCTTCCTTTGTCCCGCCCCCCTGACATCAGTCTGAAGAAGGGTCTCGACCCGAAACGTCGCCCATTCCTTCTCTCCTGAGATGCTGCCTGACCTGCTGAGTTACTCCAGCACTTTGTGAATAAATACCTACAGTCTGAGGAAGGGTCTCGACCCGAAACGTCGCCCATTCCTTCTCTCCTGAGATGCTGCCTGACCTGCTGAGTTACTCCAGCATTTAGTGAATAAATACCTTCGATTTGTACCAGCATCTGCAGTTATTTTCTTATATTTTCCTACCGGAGGAGTCGTTTGTGAAAGTCTCTGGCTGATCACGAGCGAGGGCATTGTACAACATGATTGACTAACAACAGAAAACAAACACATGTTTGCAATGTGCACCTCCTCTTACACGCATTTACCAGCCCTCTCTGGGAGATTCAGTCCACATTGACCCAAGGTCAGCATTCGAAAGGAGATTAGAGACTTGTAATTGCTGTAAATTGAATCCACAATTTAACTGTCGATCTGTCGATACGTCATTAAAATCGACTTTTTTTTTAATGACATGTAATGTTGTTCCTATTTTCAGCCAAGACCTTTATCTCTTTTTTTTTCCCGTCAAGTTATAATTTACGCTTTTCCCTATTTCTTCTTTACATTGGAAAGATCCATGTGCTTGCCACAGACGGCTGTGGAGGCCAAGTCAGTGGACATTTTCAAGGCAGAGATAGATCGATTCCTGATTAGTACGGGTGTCAGGGGTTATGGGGAGAAGGCAGGAGAATGGGGTTGAGAGGGAAAGGTAGATCAGCCGTGATCGAATGGCGGAGAAGACCTGATGGGCCGAATGGCCTAATTCTGCTGCAATACCTTATGAACTTATGAGTACAACATCAGTTCTCTTCAGATTGATTCTCAGATTCTCTTTAGATATGAACCAGAATGAGACATGGAGACTTATCAACAGGAATCTCTGAGGTTGCCAATGTGGGGACTGGTGGCTGGCTGAAGTTGGCAGCGGTGGTGGACGGAGGGAATGAGCGGGCTGTGGGCTCACCTGCTACGCCCCTAGAGGCGGTCTGAGGGCATGGCGCACGCGGGTCGAGGTGTCGCCGGAGTGGGTCGCTGGAGGCCCTGCTGCAGTCAGCGGATCGAGTGGACACCCCGCATAGTTTAGTGTGGCTTAGAGATACAGCAAAGAAACAGGCCCTTCAGCCCACCGAGTCCGCACCGACCAGTGATCCCTGCACATTAACTATCCTATACACACGAGGGACAATTTACAATTTTACCAAACCAGTTAGCCTCCAAACCTGAACGTCTTTGGAGTGTGGAATGAAACCGAAGATCCCGGAGAAAACCCACGCTGGTCACGGCGAGAAAGTACAAACTCCGCGCAGACAGCATCCGTAGTCAGGATCGAACCTGGGTCTCTGGCGCTGTAAGGCAGCAACTCTACCGCTGCGCCACAGTGCCGCCCAGTGAGGTCGGACAAGTGTGCGGTTCGGGAGCGGTCTGCAGTGGCATGGAGCCGCAGTGGAGGGCATCGACAGCATTGCCAAGCCAGGCCAAACACTGCAGTCCGAAGCAGTCTGAAGAAGAGTCTCGACCTGAGGCGTCACCTACTCCTTTTCCCCAGAGATGTTGCCTGACCTGCTCAATTACTCCAGCATTTTGTGTCTATCTTTGGTGTAAACCAGCATCTGCAGTTCCATCCTACATATGTTGTCTGCTCCACTGCAAGACCTCTTCAAGGTATGCCTACTCTGAAGATGTTCTCCTCATCTTTCGGGAGTTCTGCAACATTCTCTTTCGCTGCTCCCCTTCTGCGATACCTCCTGCTCCACCCCCCTCTCCCCCAGCCCCCGCTCTACGACTCTGTTGTAAACCAGACTCGCTACCACAGCCACGTGTGTTTCTTCAGTGCTTGCCTGCGCCTCTATCTTCTATCTCTGGGCCTTCCATGTTGGAGAATAGGTACAGTGATGGAGAATAGGTACAGTGATGGAGAATAGGTTCAGTGATGGAGAATAGGTACAGTGATAGAGAATAGGTACAGTGATGGAGAATAGGTACAGTGATGGAGAATAGGTACAGTGATAGAGAATAGTTACAGTGATGGAGAATAGGTACAGTGATAGAGAATAGTTACAGTGATGGAGAATAGGTACAGTGATAGAGAATAGGTACAGTGATAGAGAATAGTTACAGTGATAGAGAATAGGTACAGTGATGGAGAATAGGTACAGTGATAGAGAATAGTTACAGTGATGGAGAATAGGTACAGTGATAGAGAATAGGTACAGTGATGGAGAATAGGTACAGTGATAGAGAATAGGTACAGTGATAGAGAATAGGTACAGTGATGGAGAATAGGTACAGTGATGGAGAATAGTTACAGTGATGGAGAATAGGTTCACTGTTCCTTGTATCCTTGTATCCTTGTAACCCTTCGTTATCACCTCTTCCCTGGCCAACAATGGGCCAATATGTGCTCCACCCTTCCTTGGTCATCTGTTGCTGGCCCTGCTTTGTTCAGGCCTTTTCTTACCTCCAGTACCCTCCCTTATACTTTCAGTCTGAAGAAGGTTCCGGACCATAAATGTCACCCTCCCTTTTTTCTCCAGAGATGCTGCCTGACCCTCTGAGTTACACCAGCACTTTGTGTCTATCCTGAGTAAGCAAGTTTATTTTGTTGCGTTGTGGCACAGCATTGGCGAGCAACATTGTGGCGCTGATGTTCGTGCTGCTACTGTGTAACTCCAGCGATGCAGATTCAATCCTGCGTGGAGTTTGTGACCGAGTGGGTTTTTATTAGGTGCCCTGGTTTCCTCCCGCACTCCCAAGACAGGTTTAATCGAGTAGGTTAATTGGCCACTGTAAGTTACTCAGAGGGATGGTGGGTGGTGGAACAATTGTGGGCGGGGAGGAAGGTGGGAGGGGAATTGATAGCACGTGAGTGAAAATAGATTATAGGAAAAAATGTTGGGGTATGGACTGGTGAGATAGCTCTGAGAACCATCCTATACTCAATGGGCCAAACAGCCTCTTTTAGGGCAGCGCAGTGGCGTAGCGGTGGAGATACTGCTTTACTGTGCCAGAGACCCGGGTTTGATCCTGACTACGGGTGCTTGTCTGTACGGAGTTTGTACGTTCTCCCCGTGACCTGCGTGGGTTTTCTCCAAGATCTTCGGTTTCCTCCCACAATCCAAAGATGTACAGGTTTGTAGGTTGATATAAATGTAAAATTGCCCCTAGTGTGTGTACCGTGTGTGGATTACTGGTCGGTGCAGACTCAGTGGGCTGAAGGGCCCGTTTCCACTCTGTCTCAAAACTATACTAAGCTATGTTGTGAGGAAAATATGAGGGGAAAAAATGAAAAGCCATCTTTGTTTAATGTCCTTATCAGAGAGTTAGAGATTCACACAGCACGGAAACAGGTCCTTCAGCCCGACTCATCCATGACAACCAAGATGCCCTATCTGCCTGTATTTGGCCCAAATCTTTCTTACCCATGTTCCTGTCCAAATGTCTTTTAACTCTCGTTATTGGACCTGCTCCCACTGCTTTCTCTGGCAGTTTGTTCCATATGTTACCATCACACTCTGTGTGAAAAAGTTGCCCCGATATAGTTCCTACTATATCTTTCCCACTGTAAACCTAAGCCCTCTAGTTCTTGATTCCCTGCTCTGGAAAAAAAAACTGTGCACTCAAAATTATTGGTCAGTTAAATTCAGCACGTGGGGTGAAGATTCAACAAAGTTTGTTTCAATTGTTGAATGGATTAAACTGTGGAATACACATTCATTCTCACTAGTAAACAGGGGCTGAGCTGCAGGTTTACCAATGCCTAATAAAACCCAGATAAATAATTTTGCAGCTGTTTATAATAGAAAAAAAATAAGTGTGTATTTTGAAAGCTGAAGAGGTCGTTCAGCACTCAGGGGATTAATATATTAACAGAAGCCAAGCAGGAGTGCACTGAAATGTAATACAATATCCCAAATGTGTTCTGAACATCAGGACTTAAAATTCATGATTGTGCTTGCACTGAAGTTGAGGAATGCAAGAAGTGGAGGCAACTCTGTCAGATTCAAGGAACACGAGCAAGGCTGCTCTGTCTGGGAGAGGGTGTTGATTTAATTTGTAAACAAGACCAAGTGGACCCGTAGGGCCCAAACCTCTCCTGCATTGGTACAGCACCCTCCCCTCCCCCCTCCCCACTCTCCCCTCACCCCCCTCCCTCCTCCCCTCCCCTTCCCTTCCCTTCCACTCCATCCCTCTCAACCCCCTTATCCTCCCTTCTCCCCCCTCCCTCCACCCCCCTCCCCCCTCCTTCCCTCCCTCCCCTCTCCCTCCCTCCCAAGTCAAGTCAACTTTATTTGTCACATACATATACAAGATGTGCAGTGAAATGAAAGTGGCGGATTGTGCTAAAACTACAAAATGGAATAGAATAAAAAAATTTAACACAAAAAATAAATTAATACAGTAAATTAAATTAGTCCCTGGTGATATCAGAGTTAACAGTCCTGATGGCCTGTGGGAAGAAACTCCGTCTCATCCTCTCTGTTTTCAAAGCATGACAGCGGAGGCGTTTGCCTGACCGTAGCAGCTGGAACAGTCCGTTGCTGAGGTGGTAGGGGACCCCATAATGTTGCTGACTCTGTATCTGCACCTCCTGATGTATAGGCCTCCCTCCCTCCTCTCTCCCTCCCTCCCTAAATTGTTTAATTTGTTTAAACAAATTTTAAATTTTAAAATGTGAAAAACTTAAAAAATGTAACACCGATTTCAATGAAACCTTTTCCATTAGCAAAGGGACGACGGTGAGTAAGGTGGGCCTGAAATTGTCATGCTATCGTGTACCGTTTCCGCTGTAGTTCAGGAACAAACAAACAAACAAACGAGGGTTTTAGTATATAGAAGCAGTAAGAGTAGTGTTCATACTGCAATTGGGTAGCCACAGCACCGATGAGATTGCCAAGGGCCATCATAGACTCAATGGGTCAAATAGCCTCTTTCTATGTCGTGGAGTCACACAGCATGGCAACAGGCCCTTCGGCCCAACTTGCCCATGCTGACCGAGATGCTCCATCCATGCCAGTCGCACCTGCCCGAGTTTGTTGTTAGATTAGTTTAGTTAGTAAATTTTGTTTATTGTTACGTTTACCGAGATAAAATGAAAAGCTATATGTTAACCGGTGCTAACTGGTCAGTGGAAAGACCATACATGATTGCAATCGAACGCAACAAAAGCTTTTCACGGTACCTTGGAGCCATCCACAGTGTACAGATACATGATAAAGGGAATAACGTCATATAAAAAAAGGGATAAAGGGAATATGTCAGGATGAAAAATAATATGAAAGGATACCGATTAAGAATGATCAGCCATGATCACTTTGAATGGTGGTGCTGGCTCGAAGGGCCGAATGGCCTACTCCTGCACCTATTGTCTATTGTCTATTGTCTATTGATTGCTAATCTCCTTAACAAAGAGTCCTGCAGCACATAACCCTGGTGTACATTGAGTGTGTAAGTAGAAACTGCAGATACTGGTTTAAACCGAAGATAGACACAAAAAACTGGAGTAACTCAGCAGGACAGGCAGCATCTCTGGAGGGAAGGAATGGGTGACGTTTCGGGTCGAGGCCCTTCTTCTGAAACCTTTTGAACATTTCTCAATAACCAACCTCAATCCATGTTGGGTGACACGATTTCCCCAATCCTCTTCAAGCTGATGTGCCGTCCAGCAGGCCGATGTCTGATGCACTCTCATCCTATCGATCCCACCACCACCCCCAATACTTCCACTGCCCACCTATCCACCGAGTAATTTACAGTGGCCCACACCTGTGGTGTGGACAGCCAGGCCTGGATAGAGTGGACGTCGAAAGGATGTTTCCACTAGTGGGAGTGTCTCGGACCAGAGGTCGTAGCCTCCCAATTAAAGGACGTTCCTTTAGGAAGGAGATAAGGAGGAATCTCTTTAGTCTAGAGGGTGGAATTCATTGCCACAGAAGGCTGTGGAGGCCAAGTCAATGGATATTTTTTAAGGCAGAAATAGATAGAATCTTGATTAGTACGGGTGTCAAGGGTTATGGGGAGAAGGCAGGAGAATGGGATTAGGAGGGAGAGATAGATCAGCCATGATTGAATGGCGGAGTAGACTTGATGGGCAGAATGGCCTAATTCTGCTCCTATCACTTGTGAGAGATTGTTTGGCTGGGACAGCTTGTGAGATTGGGATTGCTGGTGCAGGCTATGGGGTGGAGGGCTGGGAACGAATGCACATCCAGGGTCAGGCCAGAGTGGACAGAGAGGTAATGTGTTGGAAGGAACTGCGGACGCTGGTTTAAACACCCTGCAACCCCAGGAGATGCAACATCTGTCCCTATACCTCCTCCCTCGACTCTGTCCAGGGACCCCGACAGTCCTTTCAGGTTAGGCAGAGGTTCACTTGCACCTCCTCCAACCTTATCTACTGTATCCACTGTGTTCAAGATGTGGATTCTTACACATCGGCGAGACCAAACGTAGACTGGGCGATCATTTTGCTGAACACCTTTTTCTCAGCCTGCCTGAACCTACCTGATCTCCCGGTTGCTAAACACTTTAATTCTCCTTCCCATACCCACAATGACCTGTCTTTCCTAGGTTTCCTCCATTGTCAGAGTGAGGCTAAACGGAAATTAGAGGAACAGCATCTGACATTTTGCTTGGGCCGCTTACAGCCCAGCGGTATGAATATTGATTTCTCCAACTTCAAGTAACCCCGGCATTCCCTCTCTCTCCATCCCTCCCCCACCCAAGTCGCACCAGCGCCACATTTTCACCCAACAAACAGTTAACATTGGCCTGTTTCTTTTATCATTGTCACTTTTTTGCATATCTTTCATTAATTGTTCTTTAACTCTCGACATCATCGTCTATATCTCTCATTTCCCTTTTCCCTGACCAGTCCGAAGAAGAGACTCGACCCGAAACGTCACCAATCCCTTCTCTCCAGAGATGCTGCCTGTTTTGCTGAGTTACTCCAGTTTTTTTGTGTCTATCTTCGGACAGAGAGATATGGTCATACTGAGGGGTGAAGGGGAATGATGGAATCCAAGACAATGGACCCTGGTGGGCTCAGCAGAACACAGGGAGTGAGATGGGTTGTCATGGGGTGAATATTGTATTGAAGTGAATTGAAAATTACAGTGTGGAAACAGGCCCTTCGGCCCACCGAGTCCATCGTGCATTCATACTGGTTCAATGATATCCAAGTTTCGCATCCATGATTTACAGAGGCCAGCCAATCTACAAACTTGCACGTCTTAGGAATGTGGGAGCACCACGGAGTCCCTGGAGAAAGCCAAAGCGGTTGGAGGAAGATCATGCAAACTCCACATAGACAGCACCTGAGGTCAGGATTGAACCAAGATGTATCTGGCACTGGGAGGCAGCAGGTAGTAGAGCTACATCGCTGTGCCATCCATTATTTTTTTTGTTTTTGTGGTTTAGAAATACAACATGGAAACAGGTCCTTTGACCCACCAAGTTCACACTGACCATCGGTCACACATTCATGCTAGTTCTATGTTATCCCACTTTCTCATCCACTCCATGCACTCTGGGGGCAATTGACAGATTCTGTGAGGATGTGCAAATTGGTGATTGCAGAGGGGTGGGGGGGGGAAGAAGGGCCAGTTTTTGCAAACTCCAGCCAGTCTCTGAGTAGGTGTGAATTGCTGCTTGGGGAGGAGTGGGTGGGGACGGATCCAGTCTTTGCAAACTGGGAAGAAGCTGTTCCTTAGCTATCTCAGCTCAGACTCATGTAACTGAACATGTAACGTGAAGGCTCCATGGGGGAGGATCACAGTTCTCGGATGGACATTGCGAGCGAGGCTGGGTCCGGTGGGGACACCCCTCGAACAAGGGAAGTGATATCATCCCATGGGCTACATGAGTGGCAAGGGGGTTTTCTCTGAAAGATACAATAGACAATAGACAATAGACAATAGGTGCAGGAGTAGGCCATTCAGCCCTTCGAGCCAGCACCGCCATTCAATGCGATCAGGTTCATAGTCATAGAGTGACACGGCATAGAAACAGGCCCTTCGGCCCAACTTGCTCACACCGGCCAACATGTCCCATGTAAACTAGTCCCACCCCATATCCCTCCATACCTATCCTATCCATGTTCAATAGTGCTTTATTTGTCACCGATGCGAACGCGCAGTGACATTTGTTTTGCATATATATATTGCACATGCAGGTGCCGCCATTTTTGGCACCGTTATTTAAAGTACCAAAGTCTCTCACGCTCGATGCACTGGAGGTATGAACTCCACTGAGTATAATAAGTGTAAGAAAAGAACTGCAGATGCTGGTACAAATCGAAGGCATTTATTCACAAAATGCTGGAGTAACTCAGCAGGTCAGGCAGCATCTCAGGAGAGAAGGAATGGGCGACGTTTAATGTATAGTGAATGCACGAAGATCCTTTGCACAGTTTTTATTTTGATGATATTTTTTATTCTGAATAAACTTTATTTTAAAAATGTATCTTTCGGAACAATATGCCAGGCTTAGCATTGTTGGCGCGCATGGGATTGATGTGCATTAGTGTCACAGTCGAGTCATTCATTGCATGTGTGTGCACAACATAAAACATTGTCATCACTACTGTAAACGACACTCTCACTCACTCATTCATTTATTCATTCACTGCAAAGTCTGCACTGTTGCCAAGCAATAGAATGGAATTTGATTGCTAAATAATTCAGTCATCATTCGATTAGAATGAGATTCTCACAGCTGACAATATTCCAGGCTCAGTTCTCCACCTTTGTTGCGCGTGGTGAGCCACTGCATTTATTTTGACATGCATTAACGCATCTTGAAATAAAATGCCTTTATTCCCTTTGTAATTAAAAAAAAACATAATCCTGAGGGCTCTTTTATTTGGATTGTGCACTCTCGCTTTCTCTCATTACACCCGCTCTAAGGTAATGACTCATTGTGGTCTATTGTCTCACGGTGGTGATGGTCCTTCATCACTGGTGCCTTTGTCCATCTTCAACGGAAGACCAGGCAGAGAGTGCTACACCTTGACACCATTCACTAGAAACTCAGCCTGACTCTGGTGGCACTATGTATCTTCAACAGGGTTCATAACAATTTTCTGTCTCATTTTTTAAGGCTGGAGATGTTGTCAAGCACTTAGTTTTAGTTTAGATTAGAGATACAGTGTGGCAACAGGCCCTTCAGCCCAACTTGCCCACACCAAACAACATGCCCCATCTAAACTAGTCCCACCAGCCCGCGTTTGGCCCATAGTCCTTTAAACCTACCCTTTTCATGTGACTGTCTAAATGTTTCTTAAACGTTGCGATTGAACCTGCCTCAAATATTTCCTCTGGCAGTTTGTTCTATATACCCACCATCCTTTGTGTAAAAAGGTTAGCCTTCAGGTTCTCATTAAATCTTTCCCCCCACCTTAAATGTATGTCCTCTGGTTCTCTATTCCCCTACTCTGGGCAAAAGACTGTGCGTTTACCCAATCTATTCCTCTCTTGATTTTGTACACTGCCTAATTTAAGACAGAGATAAGGTGAAGTATTCTCTCACAGAGTTTTGTGTATCTTTGGAAGTCCTTTCCTCAAGTGAAGATCGATTTAGTTTTTCAAATTTTCTAAAGCAGGGGTAGATAGATAGATTGATTGAAAGACACAGCATGGAAACAGGCTCTTTGGCCGATTATGTCCATACTGATCATCATTCACCCATTCACAAGTGTTATCCCACATTCACAAAGGGGGCAATTTTTACAGAGGCCAATTAACCTATAAACCTGTGTAGGAAAATAACTGCAGATGCTGGTTTAAATCGAAGATAGACACAAAATGCTGGAGTAACTCAGCGGGTCAGGCAGCATTTCAGGAGAGAAGGAATGGGTGACGTTTCGGGTCGAGACCCTTCCTCAGACTGATGTCAGGGGAGGGGGTGGGACAATGATATGAACCTACAAACCTGCATGCCTTTGTGATGCGGGAGGAAACCAGAGCACCTAGTTTCTTTCACACTGTTAACACTGTTGTAATATGGAACCAATGGCAGCCGCATTGTACCTCGAGGGTGAGGGTGATGTTAGGGAGCATCTTAAAGAAGAGAGGGAAAGGTCTAGAGGAAAGAGGGTTGAGGGAAGGTTCAGTAGATCTTAAAACATAAGCAACCAAAGGCATTGCCACCAAGTTGTGTGCTGACCAAAATTGGAGAAGAGGGAGGAGTGGATGGGAGATGGAAGAGGGATAGATGGGAAAACAGAGAAGGTGTATCCAAAATTGGAGAATTGCAAGGACTCAATGAATGTATGGAATAAGCTATAATATATAATATCATAAACAGCATCCCCATTATTATGTCCCTGGTTAGAAACTGCTTCTGCAATGCTAATAGAGGAAGCATTCATTTAAAGCTTGCCTCACGCATCAATGATTAAAAGTCATTGAAGATAGACACAAAAAGCCGGAGTAACTCAGCGGGAAAGGCAGCGTCTCTGGAGAGAAGGAATGGGTGCAACCAGAAACGTCACCCATTCCTTCTCTCCAGAGATGCTGCCTGTCCCGCTGAATTACTCCAGCTTTTTGTGTCTATCTTCGATTTAAACCAGGATCTGCAATTCCCTCTTACACATTAAAAGTCATTGATCTGAACCACTATTTCTATTTCTCCCTTGATATATGCAGCCTGACCTGCAAAGAGCTTCCAGCATGGTCAGTTTCATTCCAGATTTCCAGCATCTGCAGTATTTTGCTTTTAATACAACAGCAAAATCTGCTTTCTCGAAATGCTTTGACACGTAGTTTTCCAAATATAACCAAGCATAGTTTTCCCACAAACTTTCCCCTGCAACCGCAGGAGATGCAGAACACCTATCCCTTTACCTCCCCCCTCAACTCCGTCTAAGGACCCCAACAGTCTTTTCAGGTGAGGGAGAGGTTCACTTGCACCTCCTCCAACCTCATCTACTGTATCCACTGTTCCAGGTGTGGACTCCTGTATATCGGCGAGACCAAGCACAGAATCAGCGATTGTTCCACTGAACACATCCGTTCAGTCCGCCTAAACCTACCTGATCTCCCGGTTGTTCAACACTTCAACTCCCCCTCTCATTCCCACACTGACCTTTCTGTCCTGGGCCTCCTCCATTGTCAGAGTGAGGCCCAGCACAAATTGGAGGAACAGCACCTCATATTTCGCTTGGGCGGCTTACACCCCAAAGGTATGAACATTGACTTCTCTAACTTCAAGCAGCCCTTGCTTCCTTCTCTCTCCATCCCCTCCCCCTTTCCCAGTTCTCCTACCAGTCTAACTATCTCCGATTAGATTTTATCTCTGTACCACCCACTCCCTTGACATCAGTCTGAAGAAGGGTCTTGATCTGAAACGTCGCCCATTCCTTCTGTCCAGAGATGCTGCCTGTCCCGCTGAGTTACTCTAACATTTTGTGTCTATCTTCGATTTAAATCAGCATTTGTAGTTCTTTCCTATACATAGTTTTCCAACCACTGGTTTGAACAATCTGGGTGGAGTTGCCCCACAAACCCGTGAATAAATCTGCACTCCTTCAATCCGGTTCATTTGTCTCTGAGCTCAGGAATTCTCTTTCTAAACGTTTTCACAGTTCACCACATTTCTTCCTGGTTGTTATCAATAACTGTGAAATTTACAGCAATATTGCATCATCCTGCCTTTCAAAATTTGATTCCATTAAGGAAATTAATTTCAGGTAAAGAGTGCACCTAAAAAAAAACACTGCCTGAGGGGGTGGTGAAGGCAGATTCTCACAAGATTTGAAAACATATAAAAATAAGCAATTTGCATCACTGATGATCAGAAGGCCATGCACCAAATGCTGGTAAATGGAATTAGCATAAGTGAGAGGCACTGGGCCTGTGCTCGCTGGAGTTTAGAAGGAAGATGGGGGACCTCATCGAAACTTACCGAATACTGAAAGGCTTGGGTAGAGTGGATGTGGAGAGGATGCTTTCACTGGTGGGAGAGTCTAGGACTAGAGGTCACAGCCTCAGAATAAAAGGACGTTCCTTTAGGAAGGAGATCCTTCCTCAGAAGGCAGTGGAGGCCAATTCTCTGAATGCTTTCAAGAAAGAGCTAGATAGAGCTCTTAAGGATAGCGGAGTCAGACGGTATGGGGAGAAGGCAGGAACGGGGTACTGATTGAGAATGGTCAGCCATGATCACATTGAATGGTGGTGCTGGCTTGAAAGGCCGAATGGCCTCCTCCTGCACCTATTGTCTATTGTCTATTGTCTATTGAGATGAGGAGGATTTTCTTCAGTCAGAGGGTGGTGAATCTGTGGAATTCTTTGCCACAGAAGGCTCTGGAAGCCAAGTCAGTGGATATATTTAAGGCAGAGATAGATAGATTCTTGATTAGTTCCGGTGTCAGAGGTTATGGGGAGAAGGCAGGAGAATGGGTTTAGGAGGGAGAGATAGATCAGCCATGATTAAATGGCGGAGTAGACTTGATGGGCCGAATGGCCTAATTCTGCTCCTATCACTTATGACCTTATGACCTTATGAGTGCTTGATGGTCAGCATGGATACGGTGGGCCGAGAGGCCCGGTTCTGTGCTTAAAAACGTTGGGAGTACTATTACTATTTAACACGTGTACTGTTTCATTCTTTTCTCTTTTAAAACATTTTAAAAAACCAAATTCTTGAGTACCCTTTGAAACAATTACCCTCGTCTCTCTTTTCATGGCTCGGCGTTTAATCAAGTTGAATAACATCTCCATGAAGTGCAGTGGGGTGTTTTGCTGTATTAAAAGTTCTCTATCAATACAAGATGGCATTGCACATCGTAGCTATTTGTGGGATAATGTTTGTGTTTCACAGCGAGTCTTCTTGACCGGTGAACACACTTCAAAATGTGGTCAGGGAGCTCTGGCAAGGTATTGTGTCATTAATTGGATCATATAAATGAAGTATTATCATGCTCACATAGCCAAGTAGAACAGAATTTCAAATGCAATGCAGAAGTGCGTCCTTGACCAACGACCTAGTCTATTATTCTGCCAGCACACTACTATAACAGTGAGGGAATAGCTGCTGTTATATATTGCATAGTCGCACAGTCCCAGTGTATTCTAGTGAGAGAATAACATGGGAAAGATCCATACTGGAATTGAAACTCCATTGCAAAAGGCTATTTACCAGGCTTCTTACATGCAGTTACTTTTCCGTAGATTGGTTGAGATATCAGCTCCTTTTAATCAGCAGATAACAGAATTACATTTTAACTCGACAGGGTCCCGCATGGTAGGCTGCTCTGGAACGTCAGATCCCATGAGATACTGGGAGATGTAGCTGAATGGATAGAAAATTGGCTTCATGGAATGAAGCAGAGTGTGATGGTGGAAGGTTGCTTTTCGGACTGGAGACCTGTGACTAGTGGTGTGCCTCAGAGTTCGGTGCTGGGCCTATCGCTGTTTGTCACCTCTGTCAATGATTTGGATGCGGCCAAATGAACGATGCTTTGGTATTGCAGAGAGTGAAGATGGTTGTCAAAAGTGCAGCAGGATTTTGATCGGTAGGTGGGCTAAGGAATGATCCATGGAATTTAATACTGAGAAATGTGAGATGTTGCATTTTGGGGAAGACTAACACAGGCAGGACCTACACAATGAATGTTAGGGCTCAGGGGAGAAGAAACTGTGAACCTTTTAATTCATTCATGGGATGAGGGGTTTGCTACTTGGGCAGTTCTATCAGCCGTGCCCAACTGGTCTTCAACAGTGTGTAGGCTTCATGACTGAGCCACTGTTCTACGGATCTGGCATCCTACTCTGGTCCCACCTCACAATGCTGGGCGGTTTCCATGGGTCTTCACTGCCACCCAGTAGTTTCACGGCCACGGTTTCTGACAGGGGTGCAGAGTGGGCTGGAGGAGTGGTGGTGCTGCTGCTGCTCAAGGCCCTGCCGCACAGCCTCTGCGACCTGGGTTCAATCCCAACTTCGGATGCTGGCTGTGGGGAGTTTGCATGTTCTTCCTGTGACCATACGAGTTTCCCTCCAAATCCTCTGCTTAGGTGGAATTCTTGACTTAGAGACATCCCGACGTATTCTCACAGGCGGTAGCTTTGTCTGAAGAAGGGTCTCGACCCGAAACGTCACCCATTCCTTCTCTCCCGAGATGCTGCCTGACTTTGTGAATAAATAGCTTTGCACCACTGATTGTTTTTATGTGTATGAATGTGTGTGTGTGTATATATATATATATATGCACACACACACACACACACACACACACACACACACACACACACACACACACACACACACACACACACACACACACACACACACACACACACACACACACACACACACACACACACACACACACATATGCACAAAATGCTGGAGTAACTCAGCAGGTCAGGCAGCATCGCAGGAGAGAAGGAATGGGTGACGTTTCAGGTCGAGACCCTTCCCCAGGCATACGTCTCGACCCAAAAGGTCACCCATTCCTTCTCTCCCGAGATGCTGCCTGACCTGCTGAGTTACTCCAGCATTTTGTGAATAAATACCTTCGATTTGTACCAGCATCTGCAGTTATTTTCTTACACACACATATATATATATACACGTGTGTGTGTGTATATATATATATATATGTGTGTGTGTATATATATATATATGTATGTATATATATGTATGTGTGTGTGTGTGTATGTTTGCAATAGTTAAAGATATATATATATACACACACACTCACAAACTTTTTTTTCTTGTTTGTTAATTTGTTTACAGAGTACCATATTCACATATTTTGTTGTGCTGCTGCAAGTAAGAATTTCATTGTTCTATCTGGGACATATGACAATAGAACTCTCTTCAATCTTGACTCTTGACTAAACTGCAGCTAATAAGAATTTCAATGTTCCGTTGTCGGTACATATGACAAACACTCTTGCCTCTCGTGAAGTTTGAAGTGCAGCTTGTCGAGGTATATCATATCATATATATACAGCCGGAAACAGGCCTTTTCGGCCCTCCAAGTCCGTGCCGCCCAGTGATCCCCATACATTAACACTATCCTACACCCACTAGGGACAATTTTTACATTTACCCAGCCAATTAACCTACATACCTGTACGTCTTTGGAGTGTGGGAGGAAACCGAAGATCTCGGAGAAAACCCACGCAGGTCACGGGGAGAACGTACAAACTCCTTACAGTGCAGCACCCGTAGTCAGGATCGAACCTGAGTCTCCGGCGCTGCATTCGCTGTAAAGCAGCAACTCTACCGCTGCGCTACCGTGCCGCTCTTTTGCCACTGTAAATTCCTCCTACTGTGTAGATTAGTGGTAGAATCCAGTGGTCGTTGATGGGAATGTTCGCAAAATAGATTAGAGCGGGGAAAATTAGTGGAGCAAGGGACGGGCCTGTGAAATAGCCTAAATGGTCTCCTTCAATGTCACTACAAATTTGGTAAAGTGGAAATATGGCTCAGATCTCTCTTCTACTGATTATGTGATAATCTGCCATAGAAGGTATGTTACGCTGCAGTCCTGACATTTGAGCTACAGAAATATTGCATAAGCAGAGTGTTAAAGAAAGAAGTAATAACCAGCTGAAGTTTCAGCCTCCCAAATCTGTTTTGATTTGAAATAGCTTTCACCAGAAGTCTGCCTTTCTGCACTGTTATTAATTGAAGTAGTAAATTGCTTTTAAATCACTCACTTTTAGATTGAGTCACCCATAAAACACAGTGCTATAATTTTTTGATATGGAACCAAAACCGACAGTTAAGTAGCTGGCAGTTAGACACTACATAAAACATATCAGCCATAATAGTATGCACAATTGAATTGTTAGCAAATCAGTTTATTTTTACCTTTTACAAACAGACAATTAATTCTCACTGAATCTTTTAATATTTGACTGTGTAGAATGTTAATGAATGCTAACAGGGCTCATAGCCCGAGGTTGGCAGGCTTGGGATACAAGGAGAGGCATTGATAAGCTGGGACTTTTACCTTTGGAACATAGGTAGCTGAGGGGAGACCTTATTGGGGTGTACAAGATCATGAGAGGCATGGATGAAGTGAATGCTCACAGTCCTTGTCCCAGGATAGAGGATTCTAAAACTGGAGGGCTTAATGTGAGAGTGGAGAAGTTTAAGAGGTACCTCAGGGGCATTTTTTTCACTCAAAGGGGTAGACCACATCTTGAATGAGCTGCCGGAGGAAGCTATAGTTGGAGATACAATTCTGACTTTTAAAAGACTATTGGGCACATATATCAACAGGAAGGGATTAGAGGGATATGGGCCAAATGCGGGCAACAGGGACTAGCCCAGGATGCTTGCACTAGGTAGGCAGAATCAAATTGACCCCAAAAGAGCACTGGACACAGAGATGCAGGCAAATGGAACCAACCCAACATGCCAACTTGGTCGGCATGGACAAAATGGGCTAATTGGCCTGTTTATGTGAAGCTGTACAGCCTAAAAACTCTAGGGCCAGTATACAAATAAATTTAAGTTTTTCTTTTCAAAATCATTAAAAGAATTAACATACAAATAAAAATTAAAGCACCTTAAAAGACCAAAAATAAAGTCAAATCGTTCTTTACTGCACCAGCCTTTGTCCATTTGGCCAGCGAACTATTTGTTTGATTAAATGCATCCGATCTTCAACCCAACTCGAACACCCGCCAGGGGCTGGTGGGATCCCCTTAACCGTCAATCATTAGTACTAATAGAGCCAAGTACCAGTGGGGCCGAGTACTAACAGTCCCATGCTGCTTAAATTGTCGAAACCACACAATGGCCATTGAACATAGAACATCGAACAAGTACAGCACAAGAACAGGCCCTTCGGCCCACGGTGTCTGTACCTAACATGAAGCTAAGACCATCATTTATATACCTGCAGATAACCCATATCCCTCCATTTATTCACAAAATGCTGGAGTGACTCATGTTGTGATATTGCCTGGGACTACTTTGTGTATCCCAAGGACTACTTTGTTTGCATGTGCAGGAGTGCGTATATAAGAGGTTGGTGTGATTGGGTGGTCACTCTGGATCCAGATGACCACGGAATAAACAGCCTGGAGTTGAGCTCCAGCATTGTAACCTTTTATACACGTGTACTTGTGGTCCGTCCAGAGTCACTAAAGGTACAACAGGTACCGGACCACGAAGTACAACATGGTGGCAGCGGTTTGGTGATTTGCCTAGAAAGGTAAAGAGAAACCCAAGCGGAAAAGGTTCACAAGTCAAAAAAAAATTTTTTGGTGAAAACTATACTACGAAAATAATTAAACTAGTGCCCTAGGGGAAAGAAACAGAAATAAAGAGTAGTTTCCAGCTCGTACGGGACGCTGGATTGCCGCTCGACAGGGCCTACAGTGTATGTGCACTTACCTGATCTGTAGTCAGCGCTGAGCTGCCGACGGGACGTTGCAAGCTGCTGAGTGCATATGGGCATTTTTTGAGGACCAGCTGAAGACGAAGGTAAATTTCAGGGTCCACAGGTTGGAGTTGATGCGGTATCGCCAGAAGCCGGGGGAGTTGCTTGCTCAGTTTGTGACCCGGTGTCGCGAAAAAAGCCTCCAGTGTGACTTCACTGAGCAGGAGCTCACTGACAGAGTCATGGAGTTGGTAATCACGTCCACGCCCCATGAAGGTCTACAGCGAGAGCTTATACAGAAGCCTAAAGGTCACACCATTCCAGAGGTGCTTATGTTAGGCAGGCAGTATGAGGCCATTGCAGCGGGCAGACAGCGCATTGCAAATTTAGAGCCCGGGTCTAGCCATATTGATGCTGTCAAGACACGAGGGTCGATGAAACAGAAGTCGCAGGATGAGAGACAAAACCCTTGTGGCTACTGTGATTTGTTTCATAAGCCCAGGCAATGCCCGGCGTATCGCGACACATGCAAGAAGTGTGGCAAGAAAGGGCATTGGGCAAAATGCTGTAGGAATAAAGTGGATCCTGTGCGCCCATCTAAATGGTCCAGGGGCAAATACAAGCGAGTTGACGAGGTGCAGCAGCAGTCCCATGACGGTGATGCATCGTGCTGTGACAGTCAAGAGGAAGGATCGGATATGTATGTCCATAATATCACCATTTCAGGTATGGACAGGATGCCTCCAATGGGTGATGAGGCATTTGCGGTGTTGAACATCAAATGCCCGTCAATGAAGGGGCAACATCGACTGAAGGTGAAGATAGACACCGGGGCTGGAGGAAATACTCTTCCCCTTCGGATCATACGAGACATGTATCCCAATGACAAATACAAGCAGCACCTACGACCATGCAAAGTCCGTCTGACAGCATATAATGGGACGGAAATCATGTGTGTTGGCACTATATCCGTTTCGTGCCGATACCAAGGGTCGATGTGGTGTCCTCAGGAATGTTTCGTGGTAGACGTGGCAGGATCCGCTGTCATCGGCCTCCCAGGTATTAAGCAACTTCAGGTTGTCACGATACATGCTATGGGAACAGAGGAGCACCCATCAGATGCTCGGAAGGAGCAAGACAGTTTCAACTCGGTGGGGGACCTAATGAAGAGGTGGCCTAATCAGTTTGATCGGATTGGCAACTTCAAGGGGCCAGCCACCCTTCATCTCAAGGAGGAGGCCACACCACACATTGATGCACCAAGGAAATGTAGTATCCATCTCAAAGACAAGTTGCGGGCTGAGTTGGACAAAATGGAAGATGATGGAGTCATCCGAAAGGTGACTCACCATACGGACTGGTGCAGTTCAATAACCACCTCCATTAAGAAGGATGGGTCAACCAGGGTATGCCTAGACCCGAAGCGTTTGAATGCAAGTCTCAAACGTTGCCCGCACAAGATCCAGACACTTGAGGAGATCAATCCGGCTTTTGCCAATGGGAAATTGTTCTCCAAACTCGATGCTAAAGCGGGTTATTGGTCTGTCCGACTTGATGAGGCTAGCCAGGAACTTACCACGTTCCGCACGCCTTTTGGCAGGTATTGCTACAGGAGGTTGCCTTTCGGTTTGTCGGTGAGTCAGGATATATTCCAGCAGCGTATGGACACAATCATAGAACAGGTTCCTGGATGCGTCTGCATTGCGGATGATATTGTCATAGTGGGATCCACAGCGCAAGAACATGATTATAATCTACAGAAGCTGTTAGAGGCAGCGTCCCGGGAAGGACTAGCTTTCAACAGTGCTAAGTGCGTAGTGAAGGCTAACTCCATCAACTTCTTCGGGACAATGTATTCAGACACAGGTATTCGGCCAGATCTTGGTAAGGTGCAGGACATTCATAAGATGCCAACACCACAAGATAAGAAAGATTTACAACGGTTCCTGGGGATGATGAATTTTTTATCGCCCTACATCCTACATCCCAAAGTATGCTGACCTGGTCGCCATTTTGAGGGATTTGTTGAAGAAAGATGTCCCATTCTTGTGGCAAGAAGACCACCAAACGGCGTTCTGTAACCTGAAGAGCTGCATACAGGGGGAATCTGTCCTCCAGTACTATCGCCCTGATGCTCCTGTCACCCTTGAGGTAGATGCGTCAATGAAAGGAGTGGGAGCATGCCTTTCGCAGGAAGGACGGCCTGTTGCGTACGCTTCGAAGGCACTGTCTTCATGCCAGTCCATCTACTCCAATATTGAACGCGAGACCCTTGCATTGGTTTTTGGCATCACAAGGTTTCATACGTACCTATTTGGGCGGGACTGATCACAAGCCTCTTGTCACTATCTATGGCAAACCACTCACGAGTGCCCCACCCCGACTGCAGTGGTTGCTCATCAAGGTGCAAGGATACAACTTCACCATAGAGCACAGACCTGGGACTGAGATGATCATTGCTGACACTCTCAGCAGGCTGCCCAATCCGGAGAAGACAGAGAGCATAGATCTCGATGTACATGTAGAGAGCATCTTCTTCGACAACATCGAGGACACGCTAGGTGTCGACTTGATACACTTCGGCAAACTCAAAAGGGTGGAGCTGCAGACAGAAACTTGTCGTGACCCTATACTGCATAGGGTTATGCAGTATGTCCATTCCGGATGGCCGGCGACCCTACAGGAGATACCTACCGACCTGCGGCCCTACTGGTCTTTTCGAGATGAGTTGGGCATGTCAAATGGGGCCATTTTCAAAGGACGGCAAGTAGTCATTCCTGAGTCGATGAGACAGGATGTATTGCAGCAACTTCATGTTGGCCACCAAGGCATTGAGAAGACGAGACTTCTAGCGAGACAAATGGTCTATTGGCCCAACATGAACCAACACATTGATGACCTTGTCCGAAGGTGTAGTCCGTGTCAGAGCAAATGAGGGAAACACTCATGCCACATGAGATACCAGTCACACCTTGGACCAAAATAGCAATGGACATGTTTGAAATTGACAACGTTCAATATCTTGTCATGGTGGATTACCATTCCAAGTTTCCGGTGGTCAACCGACTGACTAGCACCATGAGTGCCATGGTTGCTAATATGGTGACTGCAATGTTTGGTCTGCTAGGAGCACCGACGGAGATCATCTCCGACAATGGTCCACAATTTGTGGGTGAAGCTTTCCAGTCCATGTGCAAGCAATGGGGAATCACCCATACAACGTCGTCGCCTAGGTACCCTCAGTCGAATGGGCTGGCTGAGCGCATGGTACGAACGGTGAAGTCTGTTATCAAGAAGTCCTTGGCAACGAGACAGAGTGTAGCAGCAGCTTTACTCAACTTGCGCACTACACCGATTGATTCCAAGTTACCGTCACCGGCGGAGATGATGTTTGGAAGACAGATTCGGACGCCTCTCCCCACGAACCTTGACATGAACAAGGCATACGAAGGGCAGAGGACCTTTGAGCGACTTGAGGAGCGTAAGCAGAATATGAAGGCACAGTTTGACAGTTCGGTCAAGAGACATGACTTGTTGCCATTGCACGCTGGACAGAAGGTCCGGGTTCTGGATAAAGCGAATCAGGTCTGGGTTCCAGCAGAAGTGAGATCGGTCTGCGACGAACCCCAGTCAAGGTCTTACATTATTGAGACGCCGAATGGAAATCGGTTCAGGAGGAATCGAGTGCAGTTGAGAGATCTTCCACTGGAGAAGCCAGGGGTTGGTCCCCATTGTGTCCCCCCAGACAGCGATAGGGTTGAGACCCAATGTGAAGCGGAGGAACGACCGGCCCGTAATGATGATGGGGATTATGTGACACGCTCGGGACGTGCCAGTAAGAAACCTGCACGTTACCGTTGATATTTGTTAATGTTTTATGGTGTTTCAAAAAAACGTTTGTGTTTAGAGTTTGTTGTTACATATATATATATATATATATTTCTTTTATAAGACAAGGGGGATGTTGTGATATTGCCTGGGACTACTTTGTGTATCCCAAGGACTACTTTGTTTGCATGTGCAGGAGTGCGTATATAAGAGGTTGGTGTGATTGGGTGGTCACTCTGGATCCAGATGACCACAGAATAAACAGCCTGGAGTTGAGCTCCAGCATTGTAACCTTTTATACACGTGTACTTGTGGTCCGTCCAGAGTCACTAAAGGTACAACAGGTACCGGACCACGAAGTACAACAACTCAGCAGGTCAGGCAGCATCTCGGGAGAGATGGAATGGGTGCCACCACCCTGCAACCACCCATTCCTTCTCTCCCGAGATGCTGTCTGACCTGCTGAATACTCCAGCATTTTGTGAATAAATCGATTTGTACCAGCATCTGCAGTTATTTTCTTATACCCATGTCCCTCCATTCCCTGCCTAGACACGTGCCTATCCAAAAGTCTCTTAAATGGCAATATTGTATCTGCTTCAACCACCACCCCTAGCAGTGCATTCCAGGCATTCCCCCCCAACCCCCACTCTGTGTAAAAAACTTGCCCTGCACATTGCTCCCCCCCCCCCCCCCCCCGAAGATCTGGCATTCCAGAGTAAACAATCCTTTGACAGACTTTCAGATCAAGTTATTGAGTTCATATTTGTTGGGAAGACTTCACCATGCAAAGCTGTATTCCTTTCCTCGGGGGCCGGTGAATGGTCCTCCCTGGGCTTTCCTTTCACTCATGCCTTGAACCTGCGTCTCATCCAAACCTGCGCTGAATCACCATTTCTAATATCTCTGGATGAGCTGAGCTATCCTGGTCAACAGAAAGAGTGCAGAGAAGATTTACGGCGATGTTGCCGGGACTCAAGGGCCTGAGCTCCAGGGAGAGGCTGAGCAGGTTTATTCCTTGGAGTGTTGGGAAGCTAAAGGGTGATCTTACAGAGATGTATAAAATCTCGAGGGGAATAGAAAGGGTGAATCCACAGAGTAGAGTCTTTTACCCAGGGTAGGGGAATAGGCTTAAGGTGAGAGGGGCAAGGTCCAATATGAGCCTGAGGGGCAGGTTTTTCACACAGTGCATGGTTGGGATATGGAACAAGCTGCCAAAGGTAGTAGTTGAGGCAGGTACTATAACGACATTTAAAAAGACACTTTGGACAGGCACATGGATAGGAATAGTTTAGGGGAATATGAGCCAAACGTGGACAAAGGGGATGAGATATAAAATTGCAGTGGGTAGGTTGGAAAGCAACTCATTAGCTTAGTTTAGTTTTCAGCTTAGTTTAGCTATACAGTGTCCAAACAGGCCCTTTGGCCCATCGACTCCACGCTGACCAGCGATCACCCAAACACCTAGACTAGCCTACACGCGAGGGCCAATTTATAGAAGCCAATTAACCTAGAAACCTGCACATCTTTGGAATGTGGGAGGAAACCAGAGCACCCAGAGAAAGCCCACCCGGTCACAGGGAGAACGTACAAACGCCATACAGACCCTTAGTATGGTTCGAACCTGGGGATATTGCACCATAAGGCAGCAACTCCACTGCTGCACCACTGTGCCACTCATTGAAATGTGTTTAGGACATGGCAATGATTTGCCACCAACTATTATTGACAAGCTGGCAGAACAGTAAAAGGAAGACCAGATAGGCCTCAATCCTTCCCTCATCCAACAATGGCCACATTCTATTGTGCCAACATCCTCAGTATCCTGTTGAAACAAGGAACTGCAGATGCTGGTTAATGCACAAACAGACACAAATTTCTGGAGTCACTCAGTGGGTCAGGCAGCATCTCTGGAGACACATCTCCTATGTCCTCATTATCCTTTTCCTCAGAAACTCCATTGAACTAAACCTCTAGTCATGGGATCACATAAACTGGATACAAAGAACAGCAGATGCTGGTTTATTAAAGACACAAAGCGATGGAGCAACACAGCATCTCTGAAGAACACGGATAGATCATATACGCTCTTTGAGTTCCTCCATAATCATGTATTCAAGAGAGAGTTAGATATAGCTCTTAGGGCTAACGGAATCAAGGTATATTGGGAGAAAGCAGGAATGGGGTACTGATTTTGGATGATCAGCCATAATCATATTGAATGGCGGTGTTGGCTCGAAGGGCCGAATGAAGGGCCGAATGGCCTACTCCTGCACCCATTTTCTATGTTTCTATCAACGCTGATGAAATTGACTCAGAAGGCAATGAGTTAAGTTTATTCTAGCTATTAGATGCTGTTTACATCAAACGGCCGTTTTTTCACAGTCAGCTGTATAGATTACTGGAACCTCTCATGTACACAATCTGAAAAGCCACTCGAGCAGCAGAGGCTGCTCCATTGCCAAACTGCGTCAACACTGACATTTTGCGATGCCCTTATGTTTCTGTGTTCATCAGGTAATGTGGCAAAACGACAGTTCGAATAATCACAAGGGAGGATGCTTTGCGTTGGTTTACACCAGCAGAAATTCAGATGAATCATTTTCTTCTCTCTCCTAATCATTTTCTTTCTTCTCTCTCTCTCTCTCTCTCTCTCTCTCTCTCTCTCTCTCTCTCTCTCTCTCTCTCTCTCTCTCTCTCTCTCTCTCTCTCTCTCTCTCTCTCTCTCTCTCTCTCTCTCTCTCTCTCTCTCTCTCTCTCTCTCTCTCTCTCTCTCTCTCTCTCTCTCTCTCTCTCTCTCTCTCTCTCTCTCTCTCTCTCTCTCTCTCTCTCTCTCTCTCTCTCTCTCTCCCTCTGAGGAGGAGGAGGAGGAGGAGACACTACAAACACTCAAAACCAAAACCAAAAATACACTGAACAAATGCAGGGTTGTGCTGATCATCACAGGATGTGCTGAAACTCAGGGAGAGTCTAACGCTGCCTCAATCACAGACCGCTGGATGACTGAAGCCTCTGCATTAGTCACCTCTGCATCTCCACATTCTGATCCCACAGTAATTCCAGGGTCGCTGCCAAACTTTCGACAAGGCCTCAATGTAAGCCGGGTTCGAAATTCTTTCCACGTGACAGAGGGGTTTCTGGAAAATCCACTGAAGCAAACACTGAAGCCACAGAGTCATGAAATATGCAAGCCACACGCAGAATTGGTGAAGAGGGAAACTTCAGCACAGCGAAGCAGTTTTCAGTCTATCTTTAAACTCTTTTAACACGTAAAGAGTGGCTTCCTTGCTCACGTATTTTCTCTCTCGTTCTCAGGCTCTCTTGTGTTTTTGTTTAATGGGAAGAAAATGCACAAACTCACATATTACTGTGGATCGGACGTGCTAATTTGCTAAAGCACATTTTCCAGCCATTTGCTTCTGGTTGACATTCACAAACAAGGCCAAGTCTGTTGCCTGATGGTGGCCACACAAGCGTGTTTTTCACCAGACAGCACCGGTGAGAAGGGGCTCTTCTGGCCAACCTCCTCCCTCCTGCAATCAGAGCGACTGCGGTCAATGGTAGCGGCTGATTGGTAATCCCACCTAACGTCCAACTCCTTGGGAATGAACCTTGGGATCTACTGCCCTGACTCGCTTAACTCAGCAGCGGGTAAGGACGTTCTCTGTTGTGGTTGTTATGCTGTGGTTGCAAAGGAATGTTGGAGTCAGGTTCAGGGGGAAAGGGGCGGTAATTTCTGACGCACACTCAATTCAAGACATAAACTCCAACTATGACCACACCAGCTCTGGGAAGTCATTCACTACACCCAAGTCTGATTTTTAGGCTGTCTGTGAGGTGCTGGAGAATGAGAGTCACTATATGCTAAACTATTCTAGTCTTCTTAATGTTCATTCAAGAGCTGAGGAATCTGGAGAAGCAAAACTTGCATTTACATAACATCTTTCACGGCGTCATGTTATTCCAATATAATTGATTGGTTGAATTGATTGGAAGATAGAACGTGGAAACAGGCTCTTCGGCCCAACGAGTCCATGCCGAACATCAATCACCTGTCCTATGCTATACACTATATTATACCCTAGTTCTATGTTACTCCATTTTCTTATTCACTCACGACACAATAGGGGGAATTTATAGAGGCCAATCAACCTACAAATTGACCCGCCTTTTGGATGTGGGAGGAAACCAGAGGACCTGGAGGAAACCCACGTGATCACAGGGAGAATGTGCAAATCCCACACAGACAGCACCTGAGGTCAGGATCGAACCCGGGTCCCTGGCGCTGCGAAGCAGCGACTCTACCAGCTGTGCCATTGTGCCACCCAACACCAATTAATAGCCAATTAAATAGTCATTGTTAAAGTGGAGGAAGCATAGCAGGCATGTTGCATTCACCAAGTTTCCCACAGAAAACGGCGTGATAAATGTTGAGATATTGGCGCTGACCGAATGTTGATAACTGGCCAGAATACTGGGACTAGTTCCTCTGTTCTGCTTGGAAATGGTGCTGCGGGATTTTAGTTTCACATCCAACTGAGAGTGCAGACAGCGACGTGACTTAACATGTCATCGGAAAGGCAGTGTCTTCAACAGTGCAGCACAAACATGTAGGGTGATGCTGCACTCTGCACTGTTGAAGACAGGTGGAATTTGAGCACACAGACTTCAGAAACACACAACAAACATCTTTGGAGAGGAAAATAAAGTGAATGTTTTGGGTGGGAGAGGTTAGAATTGAACCGGAGACGCACAAAACTGCAGCCGCTGGATTCTCGAGCAAACAAAAAGTGCCGGAGGAATTCAGCGGGTCAAGCAGCATCTATGAAGGGAAATGGACAGACGACTTTTCGAGTTGGGACCTGTCTTCGGGCTCTATGTAGTTGTGGGACTCAGTGGGTTTGCAGTAGATAGCCTAGTCGATAATCTACCGCCTGTGATGGAGACAAGAGAGGTTGAGAAAGCTGAGAGAGGTGTCAGGCTTAGACTATTAAGCGAATTTGAGGTAAGGTGGTAAGTTAGGAATAAAGTTAATGAAATCAACAAATTCTGCACGGCTGCAGGAGGCAGCCCTAATGCAGTCATCGGTGTAGTGCAGAATGAATTGGGGAATGGTACCAGGTACATTTGAAACAAGGACTGTTCAACATAACCAACATAAAGGCAGGCATAGCTGGGGACTAGTGAGATGAGTCTAAAGAAGCATCGGCACAGTGGCGCAATGGTAGATTTTCTGCCTCACGGCGCCACAGACCCAGGACCGATCCTGACAACAGGTGCTGTCTGTACGGAGTTTGTACGTTCTTCCTGGGACTGCGTGGGTTTTCTCTGGGTGCTCCGGTCTCCTCCCACACTCCAAAGATGTAGGTTAATTGACTTCGGTAAAAATTATAAATTGTCCCTAGTGTGCCAGCTTGTGCCAGTGTACGGGGTGACCGCTGGTTGGCACGGACTTGGTGGGTGGAAGGGCCTGCTTCCGTCTAAAGTGAAAGGTCCTGGCCCATAATGTTTTCAGTCCTTTTAATCCACAGATGTTGCCTGACCTGCTGAGTTCTTCCAGCACGTTGTGTTTTGCCTTCATAATGAACCATGCTAAAGATGCAAAAGAGGAGAAGGTAGGAAGGAATTTTGAAAGGATGGAAAGTGGGAAGAATGAAATGGCACTGAGGATTAAAGAGAGAGGTAATGCCTCATAACTCATTGACTGTAGATCAGAGTCCACCAAATGAGAATTAACTATTTGTAGTCTACCTTCCTCATTGCCTATTATGTACTTTGCACAACACTTACTATAACTCCATTCCATTAACCTCTAGAATCTGCTCATTCAGTATCAGATCACTAATAAATAAAAAGGCTGAAGCTGACGCTTGATTAAATGATTGATTGATTGATCGATCGATTGATTGATCGATTGATTGATTGATTGATTGATCGATCGATTGATTGATCGATTGATCGATTGATTGATCGATCGATCGATTGATTGATCGATTGATCGAGTGATCGATTGATCGATTGATTGATTGATTGATCGATTGATTGATTGACCGCGTGCCCGTCCCCTCTTGGACAGCTCAGCAGCACTCGTCAGGAGCTTCCGACGCCCCCTCCTTGCTCCTTAGCCTGCAACATCCAAGCACAAGTGTGTAGGAAGTAACTTCAACTCTGTGTGATTGAATATTGATTTCTCTAACTTCATGTAACCCTGGCATTCCCTCTCTCTCCATCCTTCCCCCACCCAAGTGGCGCCATCTTCTCGTATTCACTCAACAAACAGCTAATAAAGGCCTGTTTCCCTTATCATCGTTACTGTTTTTGCATATCTTTCATCGTCTATATCTCTCGTTTCCCTTTTCCCTGACAAGTCTGAGGAAGGGTCTCGACCCGAAATGTCACCCATTCCTTCTCTCCGGAGATGCTGCCTGTCCCGCTGAGTTACTCCAGCTTTTTGTGTCTACACCCAAGTTGTATCCACTTTCCCTCTGCAAACCACAATTTCATGCTGCCACCTAACACAAGCCGGAATTAATTCCTGATTCCTTCAGCCATCCGTTATCCAGTGAGTAAAGTGCAGTGGATAAAATCGATCGCACAGGCCTGTTGATTTCAACTCTATGAGATTGAAGGTAATCCTTTCCTGGAATGAAATGCAGTAACAACCATTTCTTCATTGTTCCACATTACTCCGGAAATTCAACCCTTTATTGAATTGTGTTTGTGCATCATCTGAAATGAGATCAGAAGTAGCTTTGTAGGTTGTAGTTACTGGATCGGCAGTCAGACGCCCAGGCCATTAATCCAGAGAAATGGGTTTGAATCTCTGGACAGCAGGTGGGGAATTTAAACTCAAGTACTTCATAACATCTGGAATTACGGGAAGAAGCCAATCTAAGTGATGGCAGACATGAAACTACTCACTTGTCATAAAAACCCATCATACCGCACTAATGTCTCTCAGGGACAGAAACCTTCCCTGCTTACTTGGTTCGTCTATATACAACCCACTGATGTGAATCACCCTGAACTCCCTCTTTTACCTCAGACGCAATAAAGGATGGATAATAAATGTTAGCACAGCCAAGCGAGGACTTGTGAATGAATCAATTTTTAAAAATTCCCCAAGCAAAAACTACGCTTTGAGATTGTCCCTTGGAACGCCTATGTTTGAGCACTAGTTTAGTTTAGTTTAGAGATACAGCGCGGAAACAGGCCCTTCGGCCCACGAAGTCCACGCCGACCGGCGATCCCCGCACACGGACGCTATCCTACACACATTAGGGTCAATTTGCAATGACACCAAGCCAATTAGCCTACAAACCTCTACGTCTTTGGAGTGTGAGAGGAAACCGGAGATCCCGGAGAAAACCCATGAACATCATAGAGAGAACGTACAAACTCCACACAGACAGCACCGATGGTCAGAATCGAATCTGGGTCTCTGGCATTGTAAGGTAGCAAACTCTACTGCTGCGCCACCGTGCCACCCTTAACCGTGGCAACTAAATTTTAATACAATTCTGGTCAGGACCTCAGTGTGGCAAATCCTATTCCTTCTAACCTTTGATTGCTCCTCTTTTGTGACTTAATGTGGCAATTGTCTAGAATATAAGCAGGTTAACACACGGATGATTCTGCAGGTTGTGAGGAATCTGTGAAGAGGGAAACTGTCCAGACAATTCATTAATGTTTGACACAAAAAGCTGGAGTAACTAAGCGGGTCAGACAGCATCTCGGGAGAGAAGGAATGGGTGACGTTTCGGGTCGAATCCCTTCTTCAGACTGAGTGTCAGGGGAGAGGGAGACACAGAGGAAGGGCAAGGTGTGAAAACAAGACATCAAAGGGGACAGAGATCAAGGAAAATCTAGAATAGATTAATGTTAGCTACGAGAAGGTGACAACGAAACAAATAGATAAAATTTAATCAGGGGGACAGCCTGTGTCTTCAACTCCAAACGTCACCCATTCCTATGCTGACTGTCCCGCTGAACTACTCCAGCATTTTGTGTTTATCTTTGGTGTAAACCAACATCTGCAGTTCCTTCCTACAAATATCCAGTTGGTATCAATTCCAGGATTTGAGGGCCTGAGCTATAGGGAGAGATTAAGTAGGCTAGGACTTTATTCCTAAGTCATGTCCTCTGGTTCTCGCTCCCCCTACTCTGGGCAATGGTGGCGCAGTGGTAGAGTTGCTGCCTTACAGCGAATGCAGCACCAGAGGCCCAGGTTCGATCCCGACTACGGGTGCTGTCTGTATGAAGTTTGTACGTTCTCCCCCTGACCTGCGTGGGTTTCCCTCGAGATCTTCGGTTTCCTCGCACACTCCAAAGACGTACATGTAGGTTAATTGGCTTGGTAAATGTAAAAATTGTCCCTAGTGGGAATAGGATAGTGTTAATGTGCGGGAATCGCTGGTCGGCGCGGATCCGGTGGGCCGAAAGGGCCTGTTTCCGTGCTGTATCTCTAAATTAAACTAAAAGACTCTGTGTTTACCTGACTGTTCCTGTCATGATTCTGTACACCTCTGTAAGATCACCTCTCATACCCTTGCACTCCAAGGAATAAAGTCCTAGCCTGATCATCCTCTCCCTCCAGCTCAGGCCCTCAAATCCTGGCAACATCCTCGTAAAACTCTGCACCCTTTCCAGCTTGCCAACATCTTTCCTACAACATGGTGACCAAAACTGAACACAATACTCTAAATGCAGCCAGCATATTTAGCATATTAATTCAGACGCATCCTTATCATACAGACCTCTATAACGTAAAGAATGCTGATGATATTTATGCCTTCATCTGCAAATCACTGCAAGCATGACAAACTGTATCCTCTCCCTGTCTCTGAGCTAGGACATGGTGCTGACTGGTGACACTAGCTGAAATACATTTGTGATATTGTCAGTCATGTGTTATCTGGTGAATCTCACGTGGAAATTAAAATCATATTTCACATTGAACTATTCAGATCTTTTATTCACTACTCTAGCTTATTGGGGCCAAATGGTATCCGCAAGCATCAAATGGAAATGAATCCACAGCAGCAGGAGTAAAACCTACAGCAATTGACTGAATATGAACATTTATAGGCTACGAATTAGTGTTGGTCACTTGAAGACCGAAGACTTCAAAAAGTGGTGAACACTGCCCAGTCCATCATGGGGTCTGACCTCCCCACCATCGAAGGGATTTACTGGAGTCGCTGCCTCAAAAAGGCAGCCAGCATCGTCAGAGACCCACACCACCCTGGCCACAACCTCATTTCACTCCTGCCATTGGGAAGAAGGTACAGGAGCCTGAAAACTGTAACGTCCAGGTTCAGGAACCTTACAACCATTAAGCTAATAAACACTACAACCTCAAATAAGCTCTGAACTACATAGACTATTATTGTTATTATGGACTATTATTGTTTTTATGTGTGCATATGTGTGTATATACACACACTGAACTTTTTTCCCTCATTTATTATATTGCTTGCTGTGTATTATGTTCACATATTCTGTTGTGCTGCTGCAAGTAAGAATTTCATTGTTCCATCTGGGACACTAGATAATAAAACACTCTTGTCTCTTGAATACATTCATACAATACCATTCAGTACTGTAAACGTCACCTGTTCCTTTTCTCCAGAGATGCTGTCTGACCCGCTGAGTTACTCCAGCTCTTTGTGCCTGTCCTCATTCAGTACAGAATGGGTTAATCTCTGCCCGCATTGAAACAGAGGCATGTTACAGCAAGTGAACAAATCACTTCTTTACTGACACCCGACATAATGACTGCAAGGTTTTGTTGCTGTTATAGTTATTAACTTTTGATTGTTTGCATAATGTTGCTCCTTGAACGTATGGTTTTATTTATTCGCCCTTTAAAAGTCTGAGCCCGGTGTGGGACATTGATTCCAGTACATGGTGATATTCTGCCAAGGCCTTCCCCGTGTGATCAGATTGGCCAATGATGTCATTTTGATGCCTCATCACAGTTGTTTAGATGATAACAGGCGGGGTTGGTGTTCTACCAGTAAACATTTACTTTGTTGGCTTCATGGCTGCCAACTCTCCAGCAAGGTAAAGCTACAGACTGTACCGAGGGGAAAGAGCAGTGCGGGACATAATGAAAGGGCTCGTAGCCGCAGAAACCCGTGTCTGGAGAAACGAGGCATCGAGCCAGCACTGCAAACACTGTGTCATTGCACTCGGATTTCCCAGTATTTGGCCTTGTGTGGCACATATCCGGAGTTGTTCCAATTCCAGCTTTCCCATCACAATTTGGAAATTCCACTTCGTGTAGTTCCTTTTTTACACAATAGCATTTACTGTGATTCCTCAAGTGGGTTTACTGTTGACGCATGACGAATGATGAAAATTATTTGGTTTACATCAGTCTAGTGCAGACATCCAGAAATCGAACAATTGCTTCCATGAATTTTGTAGAGTGCAGCGAAGATTTATGAGGATGTTGTGAGGATTCAAGGGCCTGAGCTGAATGGAAAGGTTGGCCACCTTTGAACTATATTAATCAGATATGTTATCTTGCACTAAACGTTATGCCCGTTATCCTGTATCTGTACACTGTGGACGGCTTAATTATCATCATGTATTTTTAATTAGTGAAATCTATTTACACTGTAGTGCAGATTAGTTTAGTTTAGTTTAGAGATACAATGTGGAAACAGGCCATTCGGCCCACCGAGTTCGTGCCGACCAGCGATCCCCATGCATTGACACTATTCTACACACACGAGGGACACTTTTTACATTTACCAAACCAATTTACCTACATACCTGTATATCTTTGAAATTGCCTTTGATACAGTTTCGTTAACTGGATAGCATGCAACAAAAGTTTTTTTTACTACACTTCGGTGACAATAATATACTAAACTAAACTGGAGCACAGAAGGCTGAGGGGTGTTCTGACTAAGACGTATAAAATTGCGAGGGGAATAAATAGGGTGACTGCATTGAGACTTTTTCTCAGGGTAGGGGAATCACAAACTAGAGGGCATGAGTTCAAGTTGAGAGGAGAAAAATTTAATAGCAGCGTGAGGGGCAACATTTTCCTCACAGAGGGTAGTACATATATATGGAACGAGTTACCAGAGGGAGCAGTTGAGAAAGATACAATAACAACATTTAAAAGACATTTGGACAGGTACATGGATAGGAAATGTTCAGAAGAATATGAGCCAAATGCAGGCAAATAGGACTAGCTTAGATGAACAAGTTGGTCAGCATGGATCAGTTGGGCCGAAGGGCCGGTTTGCATGCTATATGACTCTATAACATATCTTGAAGCCTCTCTTTGGTAACATACTGATGACCCTTGACAGATCACTGAGGTCAGAAGTTTTAGAACTGATTTTAAAAATTATTGACCGGGACATTATTAAGCAATTCAAATAGATTTCATCAATTAAAAATAAATGAAAATCGGTCCAAAAACTAAAGATGTTTAATCAAAAGAATTTAATTAAATATTAAGAAATAATTAAAAAAAGCATTACAACAAAGTAAAAAGCTCAACATCTACCCACACTTGCCTTTTTCCGACATGCAATACACACAAATTCTAGCCCCAGAACATCACTGTTCCAC
Source organism: Rhinoraja longicauda (assembly GCF_053455715.1). Taxonomy (NCBI): domain Eukaryota; kingdom Metazoa; phylum Chordata; class Chondrichthyes; order Rajiformes; family Arhynchobatidae; genus Rhinoraja; species Rhinoraja longicauda. Next base: position 9,227,679 of record NC_135980.1, on the reverse strand, counting down.
TAGTCCCCAGTTATTAATTAACAGATGGAGTATGAAATGGGCCCTTCAACCCACTGAGTCCAAGCAGACCAGCGATCGCAGTAGTTCCATGTCATCCCACGTTCACATCCGCTCCCTACACAGCCGGGGAAACTTTGACCAAAGGCCAATCAACCTACAAACCTACACACCTTTGGGATGTGGGAGGAAACCTGAACACCCGAAGGAAACCCGTGTGGTCACAAGGAAAACGTGCAAACTCCACACAGACAGCACTCTAGTTCAGGGTGGAATTCTGGTCTCTGGCACTGACCCCCACCTCCCCAGCAACGGACTGTTCCAGCTGCTACGGTCAGGCAAACGCCTCCGCTGTCACCCTGTGAAAACTGAAAGGATGAGACGGAGTTTCTTCCCACAGGCCATCAGGACTGTTAACTCTCATATCACCAGGGACTAATTTAATTTACTGTATTAATTTATTTTTTGTGTTAAAAAAAAAAATCTATTCTGTTTTGTAGTTTTAGCACAATCTGCAGGCGTTGCCACTTTCATTTCACTGCACATCTTGTATATGTATGTGACAAATAAAGTTGATTTAACTTGACTTGACTTGTGAGGGTGTATCTCTACCAGCTCTCCCACTGTGCCACTCTAACTTGAAGTTATCTTGAACTTCTTTATTTAGCCATTGGGGTCAAGGAAAGAGCATTCACGTCGCGGCCATGTTTCTACCAATCTTTCCACCACCACGCACAAGAAACACAAAAAGGCACAAGAAGCGCAAGACGCCATTGCATGCAGATGCCATTAATGACTTAGACAAAGGGATTAAAAGTACCATTAGCAAATTTGCAGATGATACTAAGCTGGGGGGTAGTGTGAATTGTGAGGAAGATGCAATAAGGCTGCAGGGTGACTTGGACAGGTTGTGTGAGTGGGCGGATACATGGCAGATGCAGTTTAATGTAGATAAGTGTGAGGTTATTCACTTTGGAAGTAAGAATAGAAAGGCAGATTATTATCTGAATGGTGTCAAGTTAGGAGGAGGGGGAGTTCAACGAGATCTGGGTGTCCTAGTGCATTAGTCAATGAAAGGAAGCATGCAGGTACAGCAGGCAGTGAAGAAAGCCAATGGAATGTTGGCCTTCGTAACAAGAGGAGTTGAGTATAGGAGCAAAGAGGTCCTTCTACAGTTGTACCGGGCCCTGGTGAGACCGCACCTGGAGTACTGTGTGCAGTTTTGGTCTCCAAATTTGAGGAAGGATATTCTTGCTTTGGAGGGCGTGCAGCGTAGGTTCACTAGGTTAATTCCCGGAATGGCGGGACTGTCGTATGTTGAAAGGCTGGAGCGATTGGGCTTGTATACACAGGAATTTAGAAGGATGAGGGGGGATCTTATTGAAACATATAAGATAATTAGGGGATTGGACACATTAGAGGCAGGAGACATGTTCCCAATGTTGGGGGAGTCCAGAACAAGGGGCCACAGTTTAAGAATAAGGGGTAGGCCATTTAGAACGGAGATGAGGAAGAACTTTTTCAGTCAGAGAGTGGTGAAGGTGTGGAATTCTCTGCCTCAGAAGGCAGTGGAGGCCAGTTCGTTGGATGCTTTCAAGAGAGAGCTGGATAGAGCTCTTAAGGATAGCGGAGTGAGGGGGTATGGGGAGAAGGCAGGAACGGGGTACTGATTGAGAGTGATCAGTTATGATCGCATTGAATGGCGGTGCTGGCTCGAAGGGCTGAATGGCCTACTCCTTCACCTATTGTCTATTGTATTGTCTAAGTGTGTTGAGTTCTGGCTGAATAATTTATAATCTTGTGATGTGGGCTCGATAAGAAGATTTAGCCATTTGGCTCTCTGCGAGCTAGATTTGTCCACCTTGTAACTGTGTCAAGAACTCCACGTCTGAGTAAATTCCACAATCTCATCCGCCTTACACAAAAAATTGCTGGTCACCAACTTAAACTGATGTTTCCACATTCTGAGTTCACAAACTGGAAACAGTTTGCCTCTATTCCCAAAAAATCCCAGCCGTAATTTTAAAGGACCTCATTGCGTCTTTTCTTGGTGGGTTTCTCTGCACATGGTGTCTCTTCGGAAAGGTTCATTTCTCTGTTCCAATAAAGTACTAAAAATCTCTACATTTCCAATGCTACCATGCGCTTTTGTAGTTTGGAGACCACGATCCCAAGTACTCTGTCAGTCTACATTACCTTTCTGATTTTGTATATATTTCCTCAGGAAACTGAAGTTCACTCGCACACATTTTAGCATTAAACCATGTTGCTACTTTTGATTAGTTTATTTCCAAGGCGTGGGCCTCACTGGCTGGCATTTAATTCCCTTTCCCAAATTGCCCCTGGACCGAAACAGCTCGGTGAGCACTTCAGAATTGCTGAACAATCAACCGCGCCAGTCACATTAGATAAAGATATCAGATTTAGCAAATCAGATGCGGCTCGAACAGAGAATGCTGGAAGTATTCAGTAATTCAGGATATTTATTCACAAAATGCTGGAGTAACTCAGCAGGTCAGGCAGCATCTCGGGAGAGAAGGAATGGATGACGTTTCGGGTCGAGACCCTTCTTCAAACTGAGGTCAGGGGGGCGGGACAAAGGAAGGATATAGGTGGAGACAGGAAGATAGAGGGAGATCTGGGAAGGGGGAGGGGAAGAGAGGGACGGAGGAACTATCTAAAGTTGGAGAAGTCGATGTTCATACCACTGAGCTGCAAGCTGTCCAGGCGAAATATGAGGTGCTGTTCCTCCAATTTCCGGTGGGCCTCACTATGGCACTGGAGGAGGCCCATGACAGAAAGATCAGACTGGGAATGGGAGGGGGAGTTGAAGTGCTTGGCCACCGGGAGATCAGATTGGCCAACGCAGACCGAGCGCAGGTGTTGAGCGAAGCGATCGCCGAGCCTGCGTTTGGTTCAGGAAATCAGATGGGCTTTTTAACAATAGAGAAGTATAAAAGATTATTTAGTTTACGAGTTTAAATTTCACGACCACCATCACGGGTTTTGAACTCATGTTAACAATTTGGTGACACAGTGGTACAGCAGTAGAGTCGCTGCCTTACAGCGCCAGTGGCCCCGGTTCGATCCTGACTATGGGTGCTGTCTTTACGGAGTTTGCACGTTCTCCCTGTGACCACGTGGATTTTCCCCAGGAGCTCCGGTTTCCTCCCACACTCCAAAGACTTGCAGGGTTTTTTTGGGGGGGTGTTTTTTTAATCAAAAATATTTATTCAAATATTAAAATAATATAAACAATACAATAAAACCAAAACAGAACCCACCACCAGAATACAATACAAACAAATATACCAATTGAAACTATTATACAATTATATTACAATCCCTGTCCAGGATACATCCAATCCACCGCGGTGCCCAGCGGTCCCGGAAATCCCCCAGGGTGCCCGTGGACAGCGCGTAGTTCCTCTCCAACAGCACCCGGGCGTGGATGTAACCCCAGAAAAGGGGTAGGCAGCTGGCTCGGGCAGAGCCCTCTTCCACCTGGCGCCGTGAGTCGCGGATGGCCAGCTTGGCCAGGCCCAGGAGCAACCCAACAAGGACATCTTCGGCCCTACCCTCTCCCCTACGCACAGGGTGTCCAAAGATGAGGATGGTGGGTGAAAAAAGCAGCCAAAAAGCAAGGAGCAGCCCCTTTAGATATTGGAACAGGGGCTAGGACTTGCAGGTTGGTAGGTTAACCGACTTCTGTAAATTGACGCTAGTGTGTAGGATAGAACTAGTCTATGGGTGAGCACTAGTTGGCGTGAACTCGGTGGGCTGAAGGTCCTGTTTTCACGTGGTACCTCTAAAACTCCATCTAAAAAACAAATTATGAATTTTAAAAGATTTCTGGAGCAATATATGGATAGGCTCCACCTTTTTCTGATCATCGGTGCCGGCTCTGATTTGTTCTGTGCCTTTTTATACCTCTAGTTTCCTTCTCCCCCCTGGCTCTCAGTCTGAAGAAGGGTCTTGACCTGAAATGCCACCTATTCCTTTTCTCCTGAGATGTTGCCTGACCCGCTGAGTTACGCTAACGTATTGTGTCCAGCTTCTTGTATGGGTAGGAAGGGTTCAGAGGGACTGAATCCAGGCAAATGGGACTAGCCCAGTACGCCATCTTCGCTGGTAGGCTGACGTATCTGCAGATTTCTCATTCCACTAAAGATCTACCCTCTGAATGGAATAAAATTAATATATTTTGATTCCAAATGTTGAAAAAATATAGGATTTATTGCTGTGTTGTCCTCAGAGCTTTCAATGCATAATTTTATGTCAACAAGCTTGTAAGCTTATGCAGCAGCTGTGTTTTGTCAATAATTGAATTGACAGACACAGCATGGAAACGGGCCCTTCAGCCCACCAAGTCCACGGCCACCATCGATCACACGTTCACGCGGGTTTTTATGTTATTCCACTTTCTCATCCACTCGGGGTCATTTACTGAGGTCAATTAACCTATAAACCTGCACGTCTTTGAGATGTGGGAAGCACGCGTGGTCACAGGGAGAACTTGCAAACCCCATTCAGACAGCACCCAAGATCAGGATCGAAGCTGGGTCTCTGGCCGTGTGAGGCAATGGCTCCACCAGCTGTTCCAGTGTGCCACCTAATCTATAAGGCTGTGACTTAATGTTCAGTATGTGAAGAGGAAATGTTGCGATGAAGGTTAATTGACCCAACTCTTTGGCCCTGCAGTGAGGCAGCAGCTGTGGCACTGCGCCACTGACTCTTCTGGATGGAAGGCTGAAGTAACAAGAGCCAAATGTCCCGTCCTTAGCTGCGCTGCGGCTTCCTTGTGATTACATGGAGCTCTACAAAGCTGGAAGGAATGCAGAGAAGATTTACAGGTATCGCAAAATGCTGGAGTAACTCAGCGGGTCAGGCAGCATTTCAGGTGAGATGGAATGGGTGATATTTCGGGGCGGGACAAGGATATCATGTAGTAGGAGACAAGAAGACAGTGGGGGAACTGGGAAGCGGGAGAGGAAAGAGAGGGACAGAGGAACTATCTGAAGTTAGAGAAGTCAATGTTCATACCGCTGGGGTGTAAACTGCCCAAGCGAAATATGAGGTGCTGTTCCTCCAATTTGCGCTGGGCCTCACTATGACAATCGAGGAGGCCCATGACAGAAAGGTCAGACTGGGAGTAGGAGGGGGAGTTGAAGTGCTGAGCCACCAGGAGATCAGGTTGGTTAAGGCGGACTGAGCAAAGGTGTTATAGACAATAGACAATAGGTGCAGGAGGAGGCCATTCGGCCCTTCGAGCCAGCACCGCCATTCAATGTGACCATGGCTGATCATTCTCAATCAGTACCCCGTTCCTGCCTTCTCCCCATACCCCCTCACTCCGCTATCCTTAAGAGTGTTGAGCGAAACGATCGCCGAGCCTGCGTTTGGTTTGCGTTTAAAGACATTTGGACAGGTACAAGTATAGGAAAGGTTTAGAGGATATGGGTCAAATGTTGGCAGGTGGGTATCATGTAGATGGGGCATCTAGGTCAGCATGGGCATGTTGGGCTGAAGGGCCTATTTCCGTGCTGTATGACTGAACTCTACCACATCTTACATGACCAGTTTTGCAGCTTTGGATTAACGTAGGTAAGTTCAGAGAAATAGCTGCTCCAAAATGGGGCAGCTGTCAGCAGACAACACAAGAACGGCAACACTTCTCAGGTATGAATGAACGGGAGGGCAGGACATTTAACCACCTCTCCAAAGGAGAATGTGGTGCCCTTGAAGATTCAGCCAAGTGCTGGAGACTGCTAAACACAATCGAACTCATGTGAGTTTATCTGAAAGGCTTGGTAACGCAGACCGGATAATAACATTCCAGTTAATAAAATACAGGGGTGACGGTACTGTGGCAGGTAGTGCTGCTGCCTTATGGCACCAGTCACTCACATTCGATTCTGACCTTAGGTACTATCTGTGAGAAGTTTGCATGTTCTCCCGGTGACTGAAGGGATTTCCCCAGCCCACTCCAGTTCCTTCCCACATCCCAAAAATATTCGGGTTGGTTGGCTAAGTGGTCTCTGCTTCTTACCTCTGGTGCAGTTGCATGGTAGAGGAATTGGAGAGAACTGATGGAACTGTGAATAGACACAAAAAGCTGGAGTAACTCAGCAGGACAGGCAGCATCTCTGGAGAGAAGGAATGGGTGACGTTTTGGGTCGAGACCCTTCTGCAGACTGAAAGTCATGGGAAAAGGAAATGAGAGATGTAGATGGTGACGTAGAGAGATATAGAACAATGGATGAAAGATATGCAAAAAAGTAATGATGATATGGGAAACAGGCCATTGTTAGCTGTTTGTTGGGTGAAAACTAGATGCTGGTGTGACTTGGGTGGGGGAGGGATAGAGAGAGAGGGAATGACGGGGCTACTGGAAGTTGGAGAAGTCAATATTCATAGCACCATCCGAGGCACAATTTACAATTTTTACCTAAGTCAATTAACCTACAAACCTGTACATCTTTGGAGTGTGGGAGGAAACTGCAGCACCTGGAGAAAAACCCATGCGGTCACAGAGAGAACGTACAAACTCCATGTAGACAGTATCCGCTGTCAGTATTGAACCCGGGTCTCTAATGCTGTAAGGCAGCAACTCTACCCACTGTGCCCTAGATTGGTCCAATCAGCCACTTCTGTTCTCATTGTAAGCCCATGCACCAGGTCATAATCTTACTCAAGAACAAGTGACCAACAACAACAACTTTTAAAATAGGGTTTTACAATCATGGGCACAAACCCACTCTGTCTCTCACACGCATGTGCACACATACATGTACACGCACATACACATACATGCACACACACACACACACACACACACACACACACACACACACACACACACACACACACACACACACACACACACACACACACATACACACACACGCAGTACCTTTCTGGTTAAACAAATAAATAGGCTACTGTTATTAAAATTGCAGATAGTTCAACATTTCCCACTACTTCCACATTATACTTTAATACATTCTTTTATTTAGATGTTTATGGTTATGGTCAGTGTCCCATGCTAAGATTCAATACAATACAATACAATACAATACAATATATCTTTATTGTCATTGTACAGGGGTACAACGAGATTGGGAATGTGCCTCCCATACGATGCAATAATTTAATTAGCTAGTCAGTATTATTTTAAACAACCCAATGAAACAAATTGTAACAGTTTTAAAACAGAATAAAGTGCAAGTAGATCTGTGCCGGATCACTGTACGATGTGACCATCCGGCTCAGCAGGACCGGTTCCTAGCAGCTATGGCCCTGGGGATGAAGCTGTTCCCGAGTCTGGAGGTGTGTGCGTAGAAGGCCTTGTATCAATGTAGGCCATGTATCGAAGGCCATGTAGGCAATGAACAGCAATATTGGCTGTGGATACAGAACATGATCAGTTCTGCCCTGTATTGCTCTTCTTCTGCCATATGATTAGAACAACATTTGAGGGGCATAGGTCACTGTATGACCTTCTCAGGGGGGGAATTTTTCTCAAAGACTTCCCAGTCAAATTCATATTGAGGGCCAGATCCAGTAATACGGTTCATTGCTTGACCCAAGCCAGCACATTCAGAACCTGGGAGGGGGTTGATTAAGTACTTATTAATTAAGTGGCTAAACTAACTGTAAAAATAGACACAAAATGCAGGAGTAATGATGTTCAGGCAGCATCCCCGGAGAACATGGATAGGTGGCATTTTATTCGTGACCCTTCTGAGGTTCTTTGATTCTACATTCAAACGACCTGTATTTTGTTGGGATGCTGTCTAGAAACTGACTTGCTTTCCTTGCTTTCAGTCTGAAGAAGGGTCTCGACCCGAAACGTCACCCATTCCTTCTCTCCCGAGATGCTGCCTGACCTGCTGAGTTACTCCAGCATTTTGTGAATAAATTGCTTTCCTTGTGATTGTTTGAGTCCCGGGGAGCCCCAGCTTTGAGTCTTGAATGAGTTCTGTGCTGGATACTGCTGCAGTTCTATTAGTGTAGGAAGGAAATGCAGATGTTTGTTTAAACAGAAGGTAGATACAAAACGCTGGAGTAACTCAGCGGGACAGGCAGCATCTCTGGAGAGAAGGAACGGGTGACGTTTCGGGTCGAGACCCTTCTTCACTCTGAAGAAGGGTCTCGACCCGAAACGCCGCCCGTTCCTTCTCTCCGGAGATGCTGCCTGTCCCACTGAGTTACTCCAGTGTTTTGTGTCTATCTGCGGGTCTATTAGTCTTGTGCTGCACAGCGAAATACTGTGGATCTCCTGCTCCTGTGTGGCCGGTTTGTGTGATTGCACGTCGTCTCACTGTGTGCACAGTGACGGCATGCCAGCAAACAACTAAAGGAAATGACCAAGGCTCCGTTCATCGTGCAACACAGTGAGCATTATCTGCATGACGTGACTCACACGAAGGAATAAGGATCATGTGGTAATTATTCACGAATTCTGTATGTCACAAAAAGTACAGAAATAAGCTCTTTGTATTCATGGATCGTACTCGGGTAAATATTGTTGTCAGGATTTCATTCTTACCTCACATTTTTTAATCACCTTTCCACCTCAGCCACCTCCAAAGACATCAGTGCCGTATTATAACTGAAACTTTCCAAACATCCTCTCTGCTCCTCCTCCTTTTGCCAAAAGGTGCATCAAGTAGGTGGCACCAGTTTTTAAGCGTCAGAGTCAAATCACATTGAAACAGGCTCCTGAGTCCAGCTCAGCTCTTCAGCCCAGGCTCTTCATCCCAGCTCATCCATGCCATCCAAAATCCCTCATCTAAGATAGCGTCGTACCCCTCGAAACCTTTCCTACCTATGTATGTGTCCAAATGTCTTTTAAATGTTGTTATTGCACCTGCCTCAACTACTTCTGCTGGCAGCTCGTTCCACTTATCCACCGCCATGCCTGTGAAAAATGTGTAGGAAGGAACTGCAGATGCTGGTTTACACCGAAGGTAGATACAGAATGGTGGAGTAACTCAGCGGGACAGGCAGCATCTCTGGACAGAAGGAATGGGCGACGTTTCCAATCGAGGCCCTTCTTCAGAACTCAGACTCTTCTCACCCGTTCCTTCTCTCTCCAGAGATGCTGCCTGTCCCGCTGAGACACTCCAGCATTTTGTGCCCATCTTCATGTGTGTGAAAAGGTTGCCCTTTAATTTCCTATTAACTCTTTCCCCTCTCACTTTCAACTTCTGATCTCTGGTTCTTGATTCCCCAAAAGTGGGATAAAGACTCTGGTCTATTTATTTATTGTTTTTTTTTGTTGCTTTATTGTAATGGGAAATTTTAACCCTTTACACTGATGGACTGTTAAAACAAATTAGGTATATGAACAGGGTGAAAGGTTTCCTGACAATACACCAGCAATTGCATCTTGGGAGAGATTCATTCACTCAGAAGATAGACACAAAATGCTGGAGTAACTCAGCGGGACAGTCAGCATCTCTGGATAGAAGGAATGAGTGATGTTCCAGGTCGAGACCCTTCTTCAGACTCAGGACTCAGGAGTTTGAAGAAGGGTCTCGACCTGAAACGTCGCCCATTCCTTCTATCCAAAGATGCTGCCTGTCCTGCTGAGTTACTCCAGCATTTTGTGTTAATCTTCGGTTTAAACCACCATCTGCAGTTCCTTTCTTCCTACAACATTCATGCACTCTGAGTTGTCCCAAGTAGTTTGCTTGTTTTTTTTAGATTTTAGATTTAGAGATACATCGCGGAAACAGGCCTTTCGGCCCACCGAGTCCGCGCCGCCCAGCGATCCCCACCGCCCAGCGATCCCCGCACATTAACACTATCCTACACACACTAGGGACAATGTTTTTAACATTTTACCCAGTCAATTAACCTACATACCTGTACGTCTTTGGAGTGTGGGAGGAAACCGAAGATCTCGGAGAAAACCCACGCAGGTCAGGGGGAGAACGTACAAACTCCGTACAGACGGCGCCTGTAGTCAGGATCGAACCTGAGTCTCAGGCGCTGCATTCGCTGTAAGGCAGCAACTCTACCGCTGCGCCACCGTGCTGACATGGACAGGTAGTCTGAAGGCCCTGTTTCTGTGCAGCGTTTGTCGATGACACATGCGGGACAAGAAGAAGATGCTCTCTCACCAATGTATCCTCAATATTTAATACATATGTGGAATCTAAGCCTCAGAGCCTTACCACTCATTTCCTCACTCACCCCCCTTCCCTCCCACGGATCAGTCCCCGTAGTAGCTACGCTGCGTTGAGTTTTGATCTTTGCTATAACAGCTGGCAGCAGAGTCACGAGAGTTAACGAGGATCTGGGAAATTGATGCCTTGGCCTAAATATCCAACGTACGCCAGTGCTTCCAGCAATCATCAGGATTGTCAGCATAAAGAATTCATCACTGAGGCACTGCTTTTCGAATGAGCAAAACCCGAAGAAAGTGCTGGAGGAATCAGCAGGTCAGGCAGCATCTGCAGGGCAAATGGACAGGCAAGATCTTTTTGAATGCGCTCTCTTCCCTTTGAGATTTTGAAACCATCTTGGCTCACTGCCCTGCCCTTCTCCCAGATTCTCCATTTTTAAGAGAAATCTACCACAGAGGCAATTTTAAAAACCTTTCACAGACGTCCAATCAAGACGGGCAGTCTCTCAGGGATTTGCCCCCACTCCATTTCTGTGTATTCTGAGGTTGCAAAAAGTCCATCACAGATACTGACCTCCCCAGCATCAAAGGGAACTACAAGAGTCAATAACTCAAAAAGTCAGCAATTATCAGCAGAGACCCACGCCACCCTGGCCACACTCTCATTTCACTCCTGCCTTTAGGAAGTAGGTATAGGAGCCTGAAAACTGTAACGTCCAGGTTCAGGAGCAGTTTCTGCCCTACAACGATCAGGCTATTAAGCACTACAAACAAATAGGCTCTGCAGTACATAGACTTGGGGGCATTATTGCACTATTATACATATCGACACACACACACACAAGTAAAAAAACATATATGTATACACACACACACACACAAGTATACACACACACACACACACACACACATATATATATATATGAACATACAAATATATATATGAACTTACATATACAGTATATTAACTTTTTTTTCAGATGACATAAGTTTACGGAGAAGGGGAAAAGATTTAGTAAGAATCCGAGGGGTAACTTTTTCACACAAAGGGTGGTGGGTGTATGGAACAAGCTGCCAGAGGAGGTAGTTGAGGCTGGGACTATCCCAACGTTTAAGAAACAGTTAGACAGGTACATGGATAGGATAGGTTTGGAGGGATATGGACCAAGCGCAGGCAGGTGGGACTAGTGTAGCAGGGACATGTTGGCAAGTGTGGGCAAGTCGACTCTATGACTCTAATGGCAGTGTTAACATGTGTTGAGTGTTCATAGTTTAACATCTCCTTTAGTCACATCAAAACGTTTATTCACATTACTATTCATTACCTCACGCGACAACAGAAAATAGCAAGCTGATGCATAATAAATTAAGCTCAGTGCAGAGAAGATAAAATTTGATCTCAATTTTCTGGTCATCATTTTAGTTAGGATAAATGTATGTTGGCAATTTGTCCATTTTGAAACCAAATTCTTTGATCATCTAGTCTGATACATTTTAGTATGTGGTGGTACTACTTCCTGTTGAATAACATTTTCCTGATTCATAAAACATGTTATCAACTATGCCATTTGGCTGCTTTTCTTTGAGGAGGTATCAAAAAATAGATGAAAATACCACTAAGCAATATTCATCTGTGGGTGGCAAGAAAACTGCTCTGTAAAGATATCAAAGATTCTCATATCCAAAGAATTGTCGCTCTATGCTTCCTTTAAACTGCAGAGCTGTCTAAAATAGCAAGCCCGAGAATGGAGATAATCATAAATGCAAACAACATGACTTCCTTTATTATTCACTCAACAGATGTGGGGTTTGCAGACTATTTAGTTTAGAGATACAGCGTGGAAACAGGCCCTTCGGCCCACCGAATCCGAGGCATCCAGCGATCCCCGCACACCGGCACTATCCTACACACACAAGGAACAATTTACAATTTTTTACCGATGTCAATTATCCTACAAATCTGTACTTCTTTGAAGTGTGGGACGAAACCGGAGCACCCGGAGGAAAGCCACGTGGTCACAGGGAGAATGTACAAACTCCATACAACCCTGTGAAGGGTTGGTAAAGAGATACTGAGAGGCTGTTTTGTCTTGTAGGAAACTCTGCAGCAATAGCTCAAGGTATGAACTGAGGACTGAAATGACGAGGATAGAATCATAGACGCATGCAGCATGGAAACAAGGCTCTTAGGCACAACTTGTCCATGCCGATCAAGATACCCCATCTAGGCTTGTCCCGTTTGCCTGCGCTTGGCCCACATCCCTCCAAACCCTTCAATAGACAGTTTGCAGGAGTAGGCCATTCGGCCCTTCAAGCCCGCACCGCCATTCACTGTAATCAAGGCTGATCATCCACAATCAAGTACCCCGTTCCTGCCTTCTCCCCATATCTCTCGACTCCGATATCTTTAAGAGCTCTCTCTAACTCTCTCTTGAAAGCATCCAGAGAATCGGCCTCCACTGCCTTCTGAGGCAGTGAATTCCACAAATGAAATAAATTCAGTGGGAGTTGAAATGATGAGCATGTTTGTAGGGTTTTTTTTCTGATGAAGGCAAAAAGTACTGGAAGAACTCCATGAGTCAGGCAGCATCTGCGGAGGGAATGGACAGGCAGAGTTTTGGGTTGGTAAGCGATCCTATCCATGTACCTGTCCAAATGTCTTTTAAATGTTATTAATGTAAAAATCTTTTGGAATTCTCAATGCAGGAGGTCTTGGGGTGTTCAATTGCTCACATGGAGACTGATAAGCATTTTGAAACCAAAGAACAAAGGAATGTAGGACCTGGATAGGAATGTTGTTGAGGAATAGGATTTTCCATGATCTTGCTGATTGGGGGAGCAGATTTAAAGTCTTGCCCCCTCATTTTCTTCTTTTTTTTTTTTACACTGAATCATAGAAGTTCAATATGATGCTGCGGTCCAGATCAAAAATTTGTCACTGCATTTTTTTGGGCCTGCCCCATTTGTTCCAATGGGACAGGTCTCATTTGGTCTCTGTTCCAAGTGAAGTTACGAAGCCTTTACTTGTGAGAGTGAAGTGATCACTAGCACAAGAACAATGAAGTATCATGAGCCTGAAGAAGGGTCTCGACCTGAAACGTTACCCATTCGTTCTCTCCAGAGATGCTGCCTGTCTCGCTGAGTTGCTCCAGCACTTTGTCTATCTTCGGTTTAAACCAGCATCTGAAGTTCTTCCCTGCACATGAATATTATGAGCCTCAGTAGACATGGCAGGAATTTTCAAGGGAAGGGATTTTTAAGGGAAGGAAGGAACGAAGGGTGAAGCGGGGTGGTAGGAAGAGGCATCTGCTAGGACCCCCCCACCTCCTCTTTCCCCATGACCTCCCCGTACTCCCACTCTCTTCTGGGGAGGTGGGGGAGAGTGAGAGTGGCGGTGGGGGAGGAGAGAATGGGGGGTGGGGGGAGGAGAGAGTGGGGAAAAGGGGGGGTCAAGGGGAAAGGGGAGGTGGGGGAGAGTTAGAGTGGGGTTGGGGGAGGAGAGAGTGACCTCCTCAGTCACCTCCCCTCTATGAGGAATGGGCCCAACAGGCCCACTTGGTCTAGTACACTACTAAAACTCAGATCTTGTATATATATATATATATATATATTTGTATGTATATATATCTCTCTGAAATTTTGAAATTTGGTGGTGGACATATGGACCTACAGCCAAAACAGTAAAACATAGCGCCACAATTTTAGCACCACCGTAATCACCACGGTCCTGGCAACTGTTTATAACAAGTTTTATTTAAATTAGGCTTATATATTTTAAGTTAGAGAGATTTTAAAGTTTAAAATTTTCATTTCTAAACACATTTTTCAAAGTGCTGTGCATATGACTTCACCATAGGGCACGCACGACCTCTCTCCTCACTCAACCAAACAAGATGGACGCCGTTAGCGGGGCAGTCCGCCCACAATCAGGGGCTCCCTCTCTCCCCCTCTCCCCTCTCCCCTCTCCCCTCTCCCCTCTCCCCTCTCCCCTCTCCCCTCTCCCCTCTCCACTCAACCCACACCCACCGCCGCCGGCCTCTAGTAGTCCCAGTTCGGCCAGGCCACAGCCACCATCGCCGCCCAGCTCGAGTAGCCCGGCGCTCCCTCCTCCTCCTCCGTGCACACTCGGTAAGTGGCTTTCGCCGCCAACGGGTCCACGGAGGGGAGTGGGCGTGGGGGCCGAGTGGGTGGAGGGAAGGGTGGGGGTAGAAGGGGGTGAGGGTGGGGGAGGAGAGAGGGGGGGAGGAGAAAGTGGGGGAGGCGGGGATGAGGGAGGAGAGAGAGGGGTGGGGGAGAGTGAGAGTGGGGCTGGGGGAGGAGAGAATGGGGGGGTGGGGAGGGTAGGGGGAGGGGACAGTGGGGAAAGGGGGGGTGGAGGAGAGCGAGAGTGGGGGTGGGGGAGGAGAGAGTGGGGGAAGGGGAAGGGTGGGAGGAGGAGAGAGTGGGAGGGAGGGCGAGGGTGGGAGTAGGAGAGAGTGGGGGTGGGGGTTGGGGGGAGAGTGGGGCTGGGGAGGAGGGCAGGGTGGGGTGGGGAGGAGGGAATAGTGGGGGTAGGGGAGAGTGGGGGGTGGGGAGGAGGGAAGATTGGGGGGAGAGTGGGGTGCGGGCAGGGAAATTGGGGAGGGGCGAATAGGGATGGGGAATAGGGGTGGAGGCAGGGCTGGGGGGAGTGGGGGTAGGGGTAGGGGAGGGGCAAGTGGGGGTGGTGGCAGGGGAGGGGCAAGTGGGGGTGGTGTAGGGGGGATGGAGTGGGGCAGTGGGGGGAGGATGGAGGGATAAGGGAGATGGTGTGCGGGTGTTGAGGGTGCTACACCAATACAGGAGAGGCTTTGGGTCCAGGGCTCACTCAGTCACACCCTCCCCCCTTCCCTGTTCCCCCTCTACGAGGAATGTGCCCAACGGGTCCACTTGGTCTAGTCTCCCTCTGAAACGGACCTATCCATGTACCTGCCTAAATGGTTCTTAAGATGGACACTAAATGTTGGAGTAGCCTGTTGTTCACTTATTGATTAAAAGTAAAAAAGATTGACTCTAATTGTAAGGGTTTCCACTAAGTTGGGTCAAATGGTGTGGCCTTTGACATCAGAACCAGCCAGAGTTTTTTTCCTCCTCTGCCTCATCGGATCCCTTCCACCCATATCCCTCCCACCAGCTTTATACTTTACTCTTCCTCTTCTCTCCTTACCTGACATCCTTTCTTTCTCCACCAATCTACTCCCCCTCTCCCTCACCAATCTGTACCGACCTCTCTCTGCCTCGAGAACAGTCAGTTTGAAGAAGGTTACCAACCCAAAACTTTGCCTATCCATTCCCTACACAGATGCCGCCTGACTCATGGAGTTCTTCCAGTACTTTATGTCTTCATCAGAGAAAAAAAAACCCAAACCACAATGTGCTCATCATTTCAACTCTCACTGAATTTATTTCATTGCGAGATTCATTCTGGGTCAGATTTGGTACAAATAGGAAGCAGAACATTTACAGGACTTTGGTAGAAACATAACATTTAATATATCGCCATAAAAGTATTTCACAAGGGCAAATGGATGTCAGTAAATCTTAAGACCAGGAATCATCGCTGTATTAAACCCAAAGCTTTACTGAAATCCACGTGACAGCTTTTCACCGGGATATATGTAGTGAACAACATCTCGTGAACAGTCAAACTGATCGAGTTATGGTCATCCTACCGACAGATTAAAATAAAAATGTCTTCTATCTGGGAAACAATAAAATGATAATAGCTGGTAAAGAAGTGGCTCCTTAAGGGGATACGATTTTTTTAATTGCATTTATGGGATGTGAGCGTCACTTACAGTTCGAGTCAATCTTTTTTACTTTTGATCAAGAAGTGAACAATGAGTTTAAGAAACATTTAGACAGGTACGTGGATAGGACAAGTTTAGAGGAACATGGGGCAAACGCAGGCAGGATGGATGGGACAAGTTGGTTGGCGTGGGCAAAGCTACCATCCAGCCCCTAATTGTCCTTCATTCCAAGATGGCGCCGATGGAAGGTGAAAGGTAAAGTCGGCAGCTGTGAATGATTAGCGAACTCGCCTTCCGCGGTCTCAAAATACATCCTCAAGTTCCGCGAAGGCCTTGGGTAGTGAATCATGGCGACTCCGTGCACGTGAGCGATGGGTGGCGACTCCGTGCACGTGAGCGATGGGACGGCTGCTGGAGATTAAGGATAGATCATAACCCTCATCCATGCCTTCATCACCTCCCGTCTGGACTACTGCAACAGCCTCCTCTATGGCGCACCCTCAAAAATCATCAGTAAACTTCAATACATTCAAAACTCCGCTGCCCGTCTACTCACCCACACCCCGATCCGTGACCATATCACCCCCGACCTTTACAAACTCCACTGGCTCCCCATCCCCCAGAGAATCCAGTACAAAATCCTCCTCATGACCTACAAAGCCCTCCATAACCTGGCCCCATCCTACCTGACCGACCTCCTCCACAGACACACTCCCACCTGCACCCTCCGCTCTGCTGCTGCCAATCTCCTATCCCCCCACATCCGGTCCAAACTCAGATCCTGGGGGGACAGGGCTTTCTCCATCGCTGCTCCCACCCTATGGAACTCACTACCTCAAACCGTCAGAGACTCCTCCACACTCACCACATTCAAAACATCACTGAAGTCTCACCTATTCAGTACTGCCTTCAACCACTGAAGGTCACCCCACCCCCTGTCTCCTTTCTCTGTTTGTTTACTTATTTATCTATTTATTCACTTCCCTATGTTCTCCAAATCCCTGTAAAGCGTCTTTGAGTATATGAAAAGCGCTATATAAATGTAATGTATTATTATTATTATTATAGACCCTCGAATTGAGAACAATGGAAACTGGCACAGAAAAGGACATAAGCCCGGAGATAGATCAGTTGTGACCACATTCTAGGGAGGAATAGGCTTGAGGGGCCGAATGGCCTACTGTTGACCCTGCTTTCTTGTATTCTTGTGTTTCGGCCCAGGAATGAATGAACGAGCACAATGATGTAACATGGAGAGTGATTTCAATGTCAGTCCTTCAACATCCATGGCTCTAAAGAAAAAAGTCCCAGCCTCTCTCTCTCTCTACAATCTCCCTGAAACATCCCGATGAATCTATTCTGTACCCTTTCCAATTGAATGACATCCTTTCTGGAGCACTCAGAGAACCTTATAACCATAGATAGGCACAAAATACTGGAGCAACTCTGTGGGACAGGCAGCATATCTGGGGAGAAGGAATGGGTGACGGTTCAGGTCGAGACCCCTCTTCAGACTGGTCTCGACCCGATGCGTGTGATCTGGAGAGGACTGGAGAGGGGCAGCACGGTAGGCAGTGGTAGAGTTGTTGCCTTAGAGCACCAGATACACTGGTTCGATCTTGACTACGAGTGCTGTCTGTACAGAGTGTTTTCATTCTTCCTGTGACCACATGTGTTTTTTCCAGGGTGCTCCAGTTCCCTCCCACATTCTAAAGGCGTACAGTTTTGTAGGTTAATTGGCTACGTTAAAGATTGTAAATTGTCCCTAGTGTGTGTAGGATAGTGCGAATGTACGGGAATCGCTGGTCGAAGCGGACTCGGTGGGCCGAAGGGCCTGTTCCCGTGCTGTATCCTCTAAAACTAAACTAAACTAAACTAACTTGAGACTCAAGGGGCAGTGGTATCCTCAAGATATTCACTCATGCCCTTCTCAAAGATCAACCATTTGCTGTTGGCCATAATCCAATAATTGTCACATTTTTAAACATCTTCGTTGCTTTGGGAATTCATTGTTTAGACTTTGCTCAAATACAAATAAGAGTGCTAATTCTTAGAATATTCTTTATCTTTAGTGCATTCCTGAGCTCTCGTTTCCCCAGAAAGAACAAGAAAACCTTGTGTGAACTCTTCCACTGTGTTATTACAAGGACTTGTTTGGCTATCAGTAAATCTCCCTGAAAGAATGAGACCCATAGAGAGAAAGATTATGGAATTGCAAAACCTTTGAACACAAAAAGTTTTGCATGTGCCCACTCTTTGAAAAAATAACATGCAATTAGTCCCAGTCCTCTGCTGTTTATAGATCTGCAAATTTGTGGTTGAGTGTTATGTCAACATAAAATGGAGACAGAATATGATGAGTGGCAATTGGACGATGTATATCAAAGTGTGCACCCGGCATTTACTTTACTTTGGTACTTTAGACATACAGCGTGGAAACAAGCCCTTCAGCCCACCGAGTCCACACCGGCCAGCGATCATCCCGTACATTAGTTCTATCCTACACACGAGAGACAATTTACAATTTACAGAAGCCAATTAACCTGAAAACCTGTGCACCTTTGGAGTGTGAGGAGGAACTTCTTTAGTCAGAGGGGAGTTCCTCTGTGGAACTCATTGCCACAGAGGGCTGTGGAGGCCAAGTCAGTGGATATTTTTAAGGCAAATTCTTGATTAGAAGGGGTGTCAAGAGTTATGGGGAGAAGGCAGGAAAATGGGGTTAGGAGGCCAGAGATCAGCCAAGATTGAATGGCAGAGTGGACTCGATGGGCCAAATGGCCTAATTCTACTCCAATAACTTATGAACTTGGGAATTCAGCCGGTCAGGCAGCATCTCTGGAGAAAAAGGATGGGTTTCGTGTTGGGACCCTTTGATCTTCTTCAGACTACTACTATAGGTACCACTGCATGAAACTTACTTTCAATGCAATGAAAATGTAAAGGATATGCCGAGATCAAAAATAACGTGAGGATCATTTTGCTTGGAACTTGAATCTGTTTTGGATACATGGCCTACATCGGAGCTTTAAAAATAGGTACCTTTGCAAAACCGTGCATTACATTGAAGGATAATAATAGATTTACCTGTTACAGATTTGCATTAAATAAGCAATGTGCCCACTGGAACATCAACATCACAGGAATGCCTTGGAGAGGTTGCCTTACGAATGCCTCAACAGCAATAATTGTGACAGATTTTGCCGTGGAATTCCAAAACATTATTATTAACAAACACAGGGTGAGGCACTAATCATTGCTTTGGCTGTTCGGATGTGTCATTGCAAATAAAGCAATACTGAAAAAAAATGTGAAGAAAAACTACACAAAAAAATAGATACCACTCGTATGGATATTGCTGATGTGACAAAATTGGACCCACGTGTAATACTGGATAATGCATTAGCCATTGCAATTTACAAAGTTATAATCATCAGGGCGGCACAGTGGCATAGCGGTAGAGTTGCTGTCTTACAGCGCTAGAGACCCGGGTTTGATCCCGACCACCGATGCTGTTCTGTACCGAGTTTGTACGTTCTGCATGGGTTTTCTCCAAGATCTTCGTTTTCCTCCCACACTCCAAAGACGTATGGGTGTGTAGGTAATTAGCTTGGTATAAATAAAAATAGTCCCAAGCGTGTGTAGGATAGTATTAGTGTGCAGGAATCGCTGGTCGGTGCGGAATCGTTGGCCTGAAGGACCTGTTTCCGCGCTGTATCTCTAAACTAAAAATAAACTAAACTAAACTTGTGCTGACGTAAAATGCCATCAGGTGTTGTAATGCAGGTTTCCCGACTCACAGGGCCTTCCTGGGAAGGGTACAGGAACGAGGGAGCATATTT
Source organism: Rhinoraja longicauda (assembly GCF_053455715.1). NCBI lineage: Eukaryota > Metazoa > Chordata > Chondrichthyes > Rajiformes > Arhynchobatidae > Rhinoraja > Rhinoraja longicauda. The sequence goes on along the minus strand of NC_135980.1, from coordinate 9,207,940 downwards.
CCAATGTAGCTACTTAGTGATACAACTATCTGCCTATCCCTCCCCACCCCCCCCCCCCCCCCACCCCACCCATATCCACCCATCACTTGCCTGGCTTCATCCTGCCCCCACCTCTTCCAGTTCTCTCCCCCGATCAGTCTGAGGAAGGGTCCCGACCCAAAACGTCACTTATCCATGTTCTCCTGACATGCTGCCTGACCCGCTGAGTTACTCCAGTATCTAGTGTCAATTTTTGCAGCAACCTATCAACTGATTGAGACTATAAACAAATAACTGCAGATGCTGGTACAAATCGAAGGTATTTATTCACAAAATGCTGGAGTAACTCATCAGGTCAGGCAGCATCTCAGGAGAGAAGGAATGGGTGACGTTTCGGGTCAACCTGAAACGTCACCCATTCCTTCTCTCCTGAGATGCTGCCTGACCTGTTGAGTTACTCCAGCATTTTGTGAATAAACTGATTGAGACTAATTCAACCCCACTTTGCCACACGCCTAATAAGGATCAGTTTGTTCACTAATACAAAGCATATCCCACTGCTCACTTAACTGTGATATGAAACGTGTCATGAAACATCCAAAGCCATGACATCCTGGAGAATACATAGAAACTCCACACAAACAGCGCTGGAGGTTACAATTGAATCCTGGTTGGTGGAACAGTGAGGCAGCCCCTTGGCTAACTGTGGTACTGTACGATTTGAGAAGTTTTCCCTCATTCTGCAATCAACACCAAACCAAAGAGCTGCAGTTTGGACATTTTAAACGGGAGACTGGGGCTGATAGCGGAGAAAGGCTGCAGTCAGTTTACCAAGGGATGTCACAATCCGTGGGTCCTAAGATGGCCGCGGGACCTCGTGACCAGCCACAAAAGCAAAAACCTTACAGCCCAGTCTCTAGGTTTCTGCAAAGCCACGGCCAGAACAATGGATGGATATTGGCCATGCAGAAACCTGCGAAACCAGGTCGAAGTCCAGACACTGGGGCGCTGACATCAGCATACTCACAATGCCCCAAGCCGACCTACACAGTTAATCTCGTTAAGGGGGCACAATAGCCCATAGAAACCTACCTGGTAGGTGATGGGAAACCAGTTAAACCCATCACCTCGCAACGAAATACCAATTAACACCGTCTGGCCATCCCCGGTACCCCCCCGGACATAACGCAGGACAAAGGGAAAACTCAATACATATCTTTTAAACAAAGAGATCCCGAGATCTGGCGGGAGATAGGACGGGCCAGAATTAGTATAACTGGCCACGATTTTTGGGTTTTGAATGCAAGAAGAAAAGACAGACTGGAAAAACACGCAAGTCAGAAGTCAGAGGAGGCAACAAACGGCACGGAGAACGGACACTCACCGAGAAGAACGGAAGGAAGAAACTCACGGAACAAGCACGACCCTCGAGGAGAACAGCGGAGAAGCAGCACGAACAGCCAGTAACCCCAGTAATAGCCCCATGGTGAGCATGTACCCCGATCCTGCACATCCTGGACATAGTTTAGTGTAGAGGGGAGGGTGGTTCGAATAAACGTGGGTGTGTAAATGAATATGTGTTGGTCAAGTTTGCGATGTGTCGTACGTTCCCCATCTCACAGTCGTGTATATGTCTTGTAGAACTGTACGTTTTATAATTCAGAGTAAAAGGTATTCATGTAATTCGGTACGTGTCTTATAGATATGTCTTATAGAACTGTGAAGAGCCTTCATGTACAATAGTCCCAAGCGCTCAATAAAAGCCTTTTCCATTTAAACCCTGGTCTTCAAATCTGGTCTGGTTGAGTTTTTCTGCACTATCAACGCTCCTGCATCTAAGTCCAGTGTCTAGAACCGTAGGGGGTGAGTGGGTCGAACCACTACACGGGGAACCAGTGTGCGCGGCCTGGTCGAGGGATCAGAGCAAGGCACGGGGACCTTAGGTCGGGCGAAAGCTCGGCGCAGAAAACCCCTTACAGTACAGAGAACAAATTCTGATGTGGCCTCTTGTCTGCAGAGCATAGGCTTCGTGTGTCCTCAGTGTTTGTTTTCTTCCCATTCTTTTTCTGAATCCACCATTTTGTTCCTGAGTTTCTTCCCAGAATCACACCGAGAAATTTCAGAGCTCCATCCTTTCATTTATTTTATTGTCCGTTATGCTCGCCTAGCTCAGACCTCATGCCATTTCTTCACAGTTTTACTCATTGTGCTGGACTGCTTAATAGACAAAATGATACTGGATTCCGTATGCCTAAGTTTAAATCATCCATATAGACTGAGCAACATTCTCCGCATGACCTGCATGGGTTTTCTCCAGGAAACTCCGGTTTCCTCCCACACTCAGGAGGCATGCAGGGTTGTCGGCTAATTGGCTTGGTATTAATGTAAATTGTTCCTAGTGTGTAGGATAGTGCGTGTGTACGGGGATCGTTGGTTTGCGTGGACTCGGTGGGCCGAAGGGCCTGTTTCCGTGCAGTATCTCTAAACAACCTAAACTAAACCAAATTAAACTAGGGCACAGAGTCAGTCCCAGATCAAGCCACGTTCATTTACTATAGTCTTCTGTTGCCTATTCACAAAATATATATCATATCATATATCATATATATACAGCCGGAAACAGGCCTTTTCGGCCCTCCAAGTCCGTGCCGCCCAGCGATCCCCATACATTAACACTATCCTACACCCACTAGGGACAATTTTTACATTTACCCAGCCAATTAACCTACATACCTGTACGTCTTTGGAGTGTGGGAGGAAACCGAAGATCTCGGAGAAAACCCACGCAGGTCACGGGGAGAACGTACAAACTCCTTACAGTGCAGCACCCGTAGTCAGGATCGAACCTGAGTCTCCGGCGCTGCATTCGCTGTAAAGCAGCAACTCTACCGCTGCGCTACCGTGCCGCCCACTACAAGAGCAAGACTGAGGTTTAAGACTGAGAAGAAGAAACATTTCTTCTCTCAGAAGGTGGTGAAGGTTTGGGATTCTCCACCCTGGAGTTCCGGTGAGGTTCATTCATTGTGCATATCCAAAACAAAGAGATTTAGGGAGGATGTTTCCACTAGCGGGAGAGTCTATAACCAGAGGGCACAGCCTCAGAATAAAGGGGCATACCTTGAGAAAGGAGATGAGGAGAAATGCATGTCATCAGTGGGTGGTGAAACTGTGGCCATTAATTGCCACAGATGGCTGTGGAGGCCAAGTCATTGGATATTATTAATGTGGAGATTGATTGGTTCTTGATCAGTAAGGATGTCAAATGTTATGGGGAGAAGGCAGGGGAATGTGGTTGAGAGGGAAAGATAAATCAGCCAGGAGTGAATGGTGGAGAAGACTCAATGTGCTGAATGGCCTAATTCTGCTCCTATGATTTATGAACTTGTGAGAATGATTTTTGGATAGTAACGGAATCAAAGAATATAAAGGCAGTGCAAAAAAAATGTCACTAAGGGAGAAGATCAAGTATGATTTTAATGGATGATGACATTGTTTTGCAGGGCCAAAGGCAGTGCGAAAGTTTATACTAAGTCTCCTGTGGGCGTAGTTTTGATAGCATTTAAATATTCATCACTCAAGTTTAAAAATTCTTGGAGCTGAGAGGAACTATTTTGAAGATCTCGTTACAGTGCCAATAATGAACACGGCTGCAAAGCTTTGTCCTGCACGATAGGAGCAAAAGACGCTGAAAGTACACGGGAGATCTGGTGACAACCCACAGAGACAGAATCCAAGCCGTCGAGACCATTCATGAGAGCTTCAATGCCTTTCCTTCCACCAGAAGATCAGAAGTGGGGATGTTTGCTCATGTTTACAGCGTTCATTTTGATTTGCAATTGTTCCATAAATGTTCCTGCATGCAATAGTTATTTTTAGTCTAGTTTAATTTAGATTAGTTTAGAGATACAACACGGAAACAGGCCCTTCGGCCCACCGAGTCCGCGCCGACCCTCGATCCCAGCACATTAACACTATCCTGCACGCACTTGAGAGAATTCACCCTTAACCTACAAACCTGTACGTCTTTAGAGTGTGGGAGGAAACTGAAGATCTCGGAGAAAACCCATGCGGTCACGGGGAGAACGTACAAACTCCGTACAGACAGCACCCGTAGTCAGGATCGAACCCAGGTCTCCGGCGCTGCAAGCGCTGTGAGGCAGCAACTCTACCGCTGCGCCACCGTGTCACTTTTAGTTTAGTGTATTATTGTCTTGTGTACTGAAGTAAAGTGAAAAACAATCCAGTCAGTGAAAAGACTGCACGTGATTACAATCAAGCCATCCACAGTATAGTCAATAGTCAATAGTCATTTATTTGTCACATACACATAAATGTGCAGTGAAATGAAAAATTACCCGCAGTTCAACAATAAGACCAATAAGAATAATCAATAAAAATGCAGTAACACGTACAATCATAAACCAACACCAAACAAAAAGAAACATCCATCACAGTGAGTCTCCTCCAGTCACCTCCTCACTGTGATGGAAGGCCAGAATGTATTTTTCTCTTCCCTGCCGTCTTCTCCCGCGGTCAGGCTGTTGGAGTTGCCACGTCGGGGCGGTCGGGGCTCCCGACATTGATGCCCCCGCCGGGCGGAGAAAATCCCGCGCAGATATAGGATAAAAATAATAATATTTAGTGCAAGATAAAGCCTAGCCCAAGATAGTCCGTTGAAAGATAGTTCGAGGGTCTCCGATGAGGTAGATGGTAGGTCAGGACTGCTCATTAATTGGTGATAGGATAGTTCAGTTACCTGATAACAGCTGGGAAGAATCTGTCCCTGAATCTGGAGGGGTGCGTCTTCACATTTCTGCACTGACGTGATGGGAGGGGACGGAAGAGGGAGTGACTGGGGTGAGATTCAACCTTGATTATGTTTCTGCTGTCTCTGTTTGTTAGTTCTTCACTCATAGGCTGGTGTGCAAGGCCCCATCGGGCGCCAAACATCCTTTGCACCACCTCGCCCAGGATTCACAGCAACTGGGACCTCAACGCCTGTCGTCTCGTCACCCTTTCTCCCGTCATGCAGCGACCCTCTGTGGCTCCGGTTTCAACATACTAGGAGCATGGAGAACCAGCTGGGAACAGACTTCGCCACCTCCTCAATTCACTGTCGCACCGAGCACCACAGCCCCACCCGGCACGGACATGCCCCGCAAAGAGTGGGTCGCCCTGAACCGGCTCCGCACAGGGGTCGGCCGGTTCAACGTCAACATGCATCGGTGGGGGTTGCCTCCATCAGCAGCCTGCGTGTGTGGAGCAGACCAGCGAACAGCGCAGCACGTCGTTTTCGACTGCACTGTCCTCCGCCCCCCTGGTGGAGGGGTAGACCTCACGGCCCTTGACATCAGCACATTGCACTGGCTACAGCGCCTGGAGGGCGTCACACAACTTCTGCTGCCTCAAACGCAAGAAGAAGATGCTGGTGGCCTTGCCAAGGCAGCGTGAAGTGTAGATGGAGGTAATGGAAGGAAGTTGGTTTGTGTGAAGGTCTTGGTTATGTCCACAACTCTCTGCAATTTCTTGCGTTCCTGGACAGAGCTGTTCCAAAACCATGCTGTGATGCCTCCCAAAACAGTATCCAGGCATCAGATGATGAACAGCAAGGAACTGTTTTTGGCCACAAAAGTAGCAAGCAATGACCATCTTCACCGAGAGACAGTCTAGCCACCAACGTTGACTTTCAATGGCATTACCATTGCCAAAGCTCCCTCCTTTAACATCCTGGATGTTACGACTGACCAGAAATTTAAGTACTTTACAGCTTACAGCTACATAATTGCCATAGGCACAAGAGTGACACATTTGGTAGAGTTGCTGTCTCACAGCGTCAGAGAGCTTGGTTCGATCCTGACTTTAGGTGCTGTTTGCGTGGAGTTTGCATGTCTCCCCATGACTGCATTGGTTTCCTCCAGATGCTTCGGTTTCCTCCCACATCCCAAAGACATGTTTTTTTCCCGCTGAATTGGCCTCTGTAAATTGACCTGTAGTGTGCAAGGAATGGATATGAAAGTGGGATAACATGTTACTAGTGTGAACAGGGTGATCGATGGTCGGCGTCGACTCGATAGGCCAAAGGGCTTGTTTCCATGCTGTATCTTTCAATCAACTGGACAAGAGCAGGTCAGATACTGGGACACTGGAGGCTTTGTCTCAAGTCATGTTACCTCAAAACTATTCCACCTCCAAGGACACACAAGGCAGCATGGCTCGCATGATATGTGTAGGAAGGAACTGCAGATGCTGGTTTAAATCGAAGATAGACCAAAAATGCTGGAGTAACTCAGCGGGACAGGCAGCATCTCTGGAGAGAAGGCTGACGTTCCGGGTCGAGACCCTTCTTCAGACCTTCTGAAGAAGGGTCTCGACCCAAAACGTCACCCATTCCTTCTCTCCGGAGATGCTGCCTGCCCCGCTGAGTTACCCTTGCATTTTGTGTCTTGGCTCGCATGATAGCCTGGGGGAGGTATTGCCACCCCCATAGTGTCGGTTACCTGGGTTTGTTCATGACCTTGACACCCCTCTGTGCAGAGTTTACACATACTATTTATGACCTTGTGGGTTTCCCCACTGTCCTGTCAGCTCCCAGATATGTGCGGGTACATAAACTGGCCAATGTAAATTAAACCTTAGTAAGTGACAAAAAAATCAGTACCCCGTTCCTGCTTTTCCCCCATATCCCTTGATTCCGTTAGCCCTCAGAGCTAAATCTAACTCTCTCTTGAAGACATTGAGAATCTTGAAATTCCAATTTCATATAGTGTAGCCAAAAACCTTCCTGCTCTTCACCCCCCCCCCCCCCATCTAAGCTGGGGAATCTGAAAACAGTACATTGCTCCTTAATTTAGCCCTCTGATAGCTCATCAATTAATGTCTTGACAAATGTGAACACACAGTTGGCTCAATGGTGAATTAACATAATGAGATTTATTTGGTCCTTGAGCTAATAAGAAGCTTCAAAGGAAGTGACAGCCACAGGAGCACATTAACGTAGCTTACCCTCGCACTGACACACAATGATATTTCTAAACTGGTACAGTGGGGCTAAAGGTTAGCGTAGCTTTTAATATAATAAACCATACCTTAGGCAGGGAGGAGATTCAAGTGGAGCACATGATGCAGTTCGTAATGAAGAAGTGAGTAACCTTGATTTCATAAAATCTGTTGCACTAATCTACCTAAATAACAACTTAGGAAATAGTTTTGTTTTCCGTTCAGTTTAGTTTATTGTCACGTGTACTGAGTGAGGTACAGTGAAAAGCTTTTGTTGCGTGCCGACCAGTCAGTGGAAAGACAATACATGATTACAGTCAAGACATCCACAGGGTACAGATACATGATAAAGGTAATAACGTTTAGCGGAAGCTAAAGTCCAGAGAAGTCTGATTAAAGGTAGTCTGAGGGTCTTCTATGAGGACTGCTCTCTAGTTTCGGTAGGATGATTCAGCTGCCTGATAACAGCTGGGAAGAAACTGTCTCTGAATCTGGCAGTGTGCGTTTTCACATTTCTATACCTCTTGCCCGATGGGAGAGGAGAGAAGAGGGAGTGACTGGGGTGCGATTCATCCTTGATTGTGCTGGTGGCCTTGCTGAGGCAGCGTAAGGTGTAAATGGAGTCAATGGAAGGGAGGCTGGTTTGTGTGATGGTCTGGGCTGTGTCCACAATTCTAGTTCAGAACAGCTAATTCAGAATTAAACAGGCAGCTCACCAGTGTTGGACTTTCACCCAATATTCAGTCAGGTCAACTCATCATGAACAGAGTGAGCTTTATAAATGGCTTTTTTTTTCCTATAACCCTACCCTCTATCACCCTTCATTGAATTTACACATCAATCTCTCCTTCGCTCTCTCCCCGCGTCATCTGCCATGGAAAATACACAGTTAAAGAGAGTTTAAAATAATTGCCATGAAATTCTTACTAGTAATATTAGGATCCCAGCAGTAACAAGATATATCTTGCCTCAAACTTTGATTCCTTCAGCCTCCATGTACAAAGGTGGGTGGATTGAGTGAATACAGGGATCAGCTATGATTCATTTGAAAGAAGGAACAGCCTCAAGGGATACAATCTTTGTTTCCATCTGTTCATTATTTCACAATTGTCTTTTTTATTCCCAAATTTACATTGGAAATGATCATTATGGATGATATGAGATTGCAACCGTCAACATGATAATGGAAGTGGAAATATGTTATTTTTATTTTCCTGCTGTTTCCCTTTTTACTCTTTCCTTGATAATCCTCATTGCTTCGAAGTAAAATGTTTTAGAAAACTGTGAGACAATCCGAGACTCTTGCAAACAAAAAAAATTGGAAGGCATTCATTGACAGGGTTCTTCAAAGGGTTGACAACAAAAAGTTAATGAATAACATCTGGAATAAAAACTGGCAATGATCACCACGCCAGTCCAGTTTATTAACGCCCATTGTGTGACTCCAGGCAGACCATTATTATTGACATTCAACTGCCTTGTAATAATATGACCTGTAAGCCAGTTATTTTAAAACCATTAACCAAATCTATTATAAGAATGCGTACAATTTAGACAGGCAATGTCAAAGCACCAGACACAACAAAGGTACATCCAGCCTGAGTGACCTTGCGAAGTCCTCTTTGTAACATACTGGGGATCTGTGCCAAGATTGCAGTACAGACCCACAAGCAATGGCAATAGCTTGATTTCATCACATACAGCTAGTAGCCAACGACACAGTCTAAAGAAGGGTCCCAACTTGAAATATAATCTGTCCACATCCCTCCATGGATGCTGCCTAACCCATTGGGTCCCTCCAGCACTTTGTGTTTTTTAGCTCAGTGTTCAAATGTCTCACAGACTATCCTGCATCTTATTATGAAACTCTCTCTCGTAGAGTCATGGAGTGATAGAGCATGGAAACAGACCCTTCAGCCCAACGTGCCCATACCGGCCAACATGTCCCAGCTACACTAGTCCCACCAGCCTGCCTCCAAACCTGTGCTATCCATCTCCTACAGGACAGAGCCTGCTGGAGGCACCTCTGCTCGATGGACGACGTGTCTCTGCCAACTCGCTGCGTCTTTTACGTAAAGAACTCGTTTAAAGTTTTATGTTGGCCTTAAAGTTTCAGTTTACACAGTGGCAATATTCACTGTGTAAGAACACACTTGGACAATGGTGCACTTGGGAAGGAAATGGAAGGGGTTTATAGATAAGAGAGCTCTTCAGCAAAGGAGAGATATAAGTAAAAATATCAGAGGGTGCAAAAGAATACGAGAGAATTTTGCAGAACATCAAACAGGTTAAAAATGTAATATCTGTTCCATAAAATATTGGATTTAGTTTTAGTTTTTAGTTTTATAGATACAGCGCGAAAACAAGTCCTTCGGCCCACCGAGTCCGCACCAACCAGCGATCCCCACACATTAACCCTATCCTACACACACGAGGGACAATTTACACTTATACCAAGGCATTTAGCCTACAAATCTGTACGTCTTTGGAGTGTAGGAGGAAACCAAAGATCTTGGAGAAAATCCTGCCTGAAACTCCGTAAAGACAGCACCTGTAGTCGGGATCAAATCCGGGTCTCTGGCGCTGTAAGTGCTATGAGGCAGTAACTCTACTGCTGCACCACTGTGCCGCCCATTTCTTCAAATGCCATGGCATCTTGCTGTCAAGGTGAACTGAATAGTCACTGATGGTTTAGTAAGCTGCAATTTTAATAATGCAATAAATAAATAGATTGTTACAGAACAATCATGCAGTTTAATCATTCAGTGCTGGTTTATTCAAAGCATATAGACATGGATTGAAGTCAAATCATTGGAATTTCAAAGGAACCTTCCATTCAGTTTTCTCCACCTCCCACGGATCAAAACTCACGGCCCGTCATTTTACCATTAACATAATCTGGCAAATACTTGTTATCCTGGCTTTGAATTTTTTGTTTCACAGCACCCTTTATTTAAGCAATTGATAGTCTGCTTTGGAGAAAGTGAAGTGCCCATTTCGTGGCCATTTTGGGACGCTCTGTGAACTTGACTGGCCACGTTACTGTGTGAGTTGCATTTGGAATTTCACACGGCGTCAGAAAGGCAATGCTTCTCTGTAACCATTGGTGGGGGGGGAGGGAGAATCCAACCGCTCTCCATCACATCAAGAATGATCACATTTTCTGTGATCCCCATACTTAGCTTGGGTTAGAGATACATCAAAGTATCAGGCCCTTCGGCCCACTGAGTCCAGGACGACCGTCGATGCCCCTTTCAAACCAGTTCTATGTTATTCCACTTTCGCATCCACTCCTTATACATGAACAACACTTTTATAGAGGCCGATTTCTTTACAAACTATGTACAGACTGCAAGGACTATACGCAATTTTTTAGGCATCTCATGTGCAACTGCATGAGAAAGTGAAAAACCGTGATAAATTATATACAATCTCCACAGAATTTGCAAACTATCAATAGACTGCATAAAGTTCCTCAGATCAGGTTGTCTCCCAACAGCTGAGCTGTTCATGAACCACATATAATCTACTCATTGGTAGCGAAGTACTGTGGGAGTCCTGCTGATAATGGGAAAACACAAGTGGTGAAAAAAGGGGTTGTTTCAGAGATACAGCATGGAAACAGGTCCTTTGGCCCACAGTCCACACTGACCATCGATCATCTGTTCACAATCGTCCTGTCATCCCACTTTCTCATCCATTCCCCACACAACAGAGGCCAATTAACCTACAGCCTGCATATCATTGGGATGTGGGAGGAAACGGGAAGCATCTAGAGGAAGCCAACGCAGTCATAGGTGAAGTGCAAACTCCACACAGACTGACGAAGGGTGTCGACCCAAAACGTCACCCATTCCTACTCTCCAGAGATGCTGCCTGTCCCGCTGAGTTACTCCTGCATTTTGTGGCTATCTTCGTGCTGAAGTAACTGTCGAACTTACTCATTTTACTTATTTTCTCATGACTCATTTTCATTTCCTTACTCATCCCCTTGCCAATGAGCATGTGAGTTTAATGTAGCTCGTGCTGTGAATTATTCAGCCCGTGTGAAGCAAAGTGCAAGCTACATGGATTATTCCAAGAGTCAAGAGTGTTTTATTGTCATATGTCCCAGATAGAACCATGAAATTCTTATCTGCAGCAGCATGACAGAATATTTAAACATAGAACTCTGTAAACAATATAGTAAACAAGGAAAAAATTATGTGTGTGACACACACACACACATATAAACATAGCACAAAAAGTAAGGACATTTGTGTTTGGTAGATTATTTCTTTGTTGTAACAATGCTTCTTGGCAATAAATCTTATACCGTTGGAAAGCCTGTTTATTTCCCTTTTAAATGGTGCCACATTTGTAAGGAACATGCATTTGTGGGATGAGCAGCAGAGCTGAGTATGTGGGTTGCGCCCATGAAAAATCTGCCAAATCTTTGCCAATGCCAAACAACTTATTCTGCCATTGACTCTTGTTCGGTGTTGTTTGGTGGATTGGATGATTGAAGTCTGAAGAAACAAGACATATTGGCAATTTAACAATTTATTCATTTAATAAACAGGAGCCTCAGTAGCGTGTGGAAGAACCATACACAGCCACAACAGCCTGGCACCTCGTCCTCATGCTGGTCACCAGCCTGGTCACACACTGTTGTGGGATGGCATCCCATTCTTCAACCAGCATTTGTCGCAAGTCTGCCAATGTGGTTGTGTTGGTCACTCTGGCACGAACAGCACGCCCATGCTGATCCCACAAGTGTTCAATGGGGTTAAGGTCAGGACTGCTGGCAGGCCATTCCATCCTCTCCACTCCCAAATTCTGGAGGTAGTCTCTGAGAAACCCTGCTCTGTGGGGGCGAGCATTGTCATCTTGGAGGATAGAGTTCGGTCCCAGACTGTGGAGATATGGGATTGCCACTGGTTGCAGAATCTCATCTCGATATCTCTGCATTGAGATTGCCTCCAATGATGACAAGCCTCGTTTTTCCAGTGAGGGAGATGCCGCCCCACACCATCACACTGCCTCCACCAAAAGATGTTACTCTATCGGTGCAGCAATCAGCATAGCGTTCTCCGCGTTTTCTCCACACTTTGACCCTATGATCCAACTGCCGTAGGCAGAATCTGGACTCATCGCTGAACATAACGTTCCTCCACATGTTCAGGTTCCAGTGCACGTGTTGCCGACACCAGCACAAACGGGCCTGATGGTGAAGGGCAAACCTTGACTGCAAATCTGTAGAAGACAGCCTACGGTTCCTAAGTGCTGACAGGGTGAGGAAACGGTCTTCTTCGGGTGTCGTCTTCTCGGGACGCCCACTTCGCGGCCTGTCTCTGACATCCCCCGTTATATGGAACTTGGCCTTCACTTTGGAGATGGTACTAGGGCTCACTCCAAATAATGCCGCAACTTAGTTTTGCGGAACACCAGCTTGAAGTTGCCCTATCGCACGGGCCCTATCCAGATCAGTCAAACGTGGCATGCCGATTCTTGGAGCAGACACCTACTGACCACTGTAGCAGGGCCCATGCTCACAGATGCTGCCAATCAGGCACCTGATTGTCAACACCTGGGGGTACCAGAAGCTCAAAACAAGAGTCAATAGCAACAGCAGGATAAGCTGTTTGGCATTGGCAGAGAAGATTTGGCAAATTTTTCATGGGCGCAACCCATATGCTCAGCTCTGCTGCTCATCCCACAAATGCATGTTCCTTACAAATGTGGCACCATTTAAAAGGGAAATAAACAGGCTTTCCAACGGTATAAGATTTATTGCCAAGAAGCATTGTTACAACAAAGAAATAATCTACCAAACACAAATTTCCTTACTTTTTGTGCTATGTTTATATATAATATAATATACACACACACACACTCAGATATATATATATATATATATATACTAGACCAAGTGGACCCGTTGGGCCCAAACCTCTCCTGCATTGGTGCAGCACCCTCTCCTCCCCCACTCCCCATTCCCCGTTCCCCTCTCCCCACCACTCCCCCTCCCTTCTCCCCCTCCCCCCCTCCCCCTCCCTCTCCCCTCCCTCCTCCCCTCCCCTCCCTCCCCCTTTCCTCTGCCCCTCCCCTGCCTACCCCTCCCCCCACACCATCCCCCTCCCTCCCTCCCTCCCCCCTCCCTCCATCCCTAGGATAGATTTAAACTTTAAAATGTGAATAACTTTAAAAATATAACACCAATTTCAACAAAACTACCATTTCTACCATTAAAGTGACGACGGTGAGTAAGGTGGGCCTAAAATTGTTGCGCTATCGTGTACCGTTTTGGCTGAAGTTCAGTCACAAACAAAATAACAAACGAGTTTTAGTATATAGATATACACACATGAATATCCATATACATTCATACACACGTACACGCCACGCACACATGTATGTATATTTTTAAAATATATACACACACGCACACACACATACACACACACACACACACATACACACACACACACACGCACACACACACACACACACACACACACACACACGCACACACACACACACACACACACACACACACACACACACACACACACACACACACACACACACATACACACACACACACACACACACACACACACATACACACACACACACACACACACACACACACACACACACACACACACACACACATACACACACACATACACACACACACACACACACACACACATACACACACACACACACACACACACACACACACACACATACACACACACATACACACACACACACACACACACACACACACATACACACACACACACACACACACACACACACACACACATACACACACACATACACACACACACACACACACACACATACACACACACACACAAAAATCAAACAAACAATAATAGCGCAAAAAGACAAAACTAATACCACCGTCTCTGTAGTTCAGAGCTTATATGGAGGCCGTGGTGTTTAATAGCCATCAGGGTATTGGGGATTGTCAAGGTCCATATTTTGAACTCAATGACTTTTGAATGCATTTAAATGAAGTACGCTGTTTATGAGAAGTGGGTTTCCATTGAAAAAGATAACACTCCAAATATTTGCAGTTGGTTCTGCTAGGTTGTGACGCACTGACAAGGGCATGCAGCCCTGAACTGTTCCTCTTCCTGGTTTCGCACTGTAGAAGCAATTAGCACAATGACAAACCAGCCTGTGAGTCACATTGCTCATTTGTTATTGTTCACAGGTAATTATTACAGGGATTATCGTAGTTTATGTATGAAAGTGGGTGAGGCATAACGATCGTGTGGGCTGCATAACTACGAAGATTAAATGAAAAGCATACTCAAAGCGAGACTTGGAATATATGTGACATCATTCAACGACTCCATCTAAGTGTGTCACTAGAATACTCTCTCCCCTGCCGGGTATAACAGACATTAAATAGACCTTATTCCCCCCACCCTCCGCCCACTCTGGTGTGCTCCCACCACTTTACCCCTTTCTTTACCTCCACCACACCCTTGCATCTACACCCCTCCTTCTGGTCTTACATTTCACACCTCGTTTCTTCCTATCAGGTGACATGGTGGCACAGTGGTAGAGTTGATGCCTTACAGCACCTGAGATCTGGGTTCGATCCTGACCACAGGTGCTGTCTGTGCGGAATTTGTACGTTCTCACCACGACCGCGTGGGTTTTCTCCAGGTGCTCCGGCTTCCTCCAACGCTCCACAGATGTAAAGGTTTGGATAAAGATTGTAAATTGTCCCTAGTGTGTAGGATAGTGCTAGTGTTCGGGGATTGCTGGTCGGCACGGACTCAGTGGGCCGGAGGGCCTGTGTCTGTGCTGTCTCTATAAACTGGGGTTAGGAGGGAGAGATCAATCAGCCATGATTGAATGGCAGAGTAGACTTGAAGGGCCAAATGGCCTAATTCTGCTCCTATCACTTATGACCTTTAGAACTAACTAATCATAGCAGACATCCTTTTGCTTCCCTTTCATCTCTAGTCCTTGTCACTTGCACCACCCATCTGCCAATCAACTCCCTCACCCATCCACACTTATCACTGGCAAGGCTTAGTCCTTCTCAGTGTCTTATCTTTCCAAGTATAAATGATTGCTGCCCTCAGTTTGAAAATGATCGCCATAATTGGCGTTCTGTAATAGGTCAGTGTGCATCATTGAGCTTGATTCACACACAGGGAGGTTCCCACATTCAATCCCCTACCATTGTAGATTTCAAAAGGATGGATTTTGCAAACTTATGACTTATTCACTGCTCTTGGAATAGGAAAGGCACAGATTATAAAAAGTAATAAACAAAAGGGCAGCAGGGTGGCGTAACACTGGAGCTAAGGCCATACAGCACCAGAGACCCAGGTTAGAATCCATAGACTATGGGTGCTTGTCTGTACGGAGTTTGTACGTTCTCCCCGTAACCGCCAGGATTTTCTGCGATATGTTCAGTTTCCTCCTACACTCCAAAAACGTACAGGTTTGTTGGTTAATTGGCTTGGTATAACTGTAAAATTGTCCCTAGTGGGAGTATGGTAGTGTTAATGCGCGTGGATCGCTGGTCAGTGCTGACCCGGTGGGCCGAAGGGTTTGTGTCTGCGCTGTATCGCTAAACCCAAACCTAAACCTAAACATAATGCCAGCCTTAATTCCATGCGCAAGCCTCTGGAATGGGAGTTGAAGTCGCAAGCTTCCAACTGAGAGATAAGTGCACCAATACGTATTGGAAATTGTATACAGTTAAGTAAGTCTATTAAAGCATTGAGCTTGGGATTCAAGTCCATAGCTCCCTGAAAGTGGCCACACTGGTAGAAAGAGAGGTAAAGCAGGCATATAGTACACTTGCATTCATAGATTGGGTATAAGAGTCTGGGGAAGCCATGTTGCAACTTTATTGGACTTTGGTCAGGCCATGTTTGCAAGCCAAGCAGCATCTAAGGACAGAAATGTACAGTTGACATTTGGGGTAGAGACCCTTCATCTGGTCATAAAGAGTAGAGGGGAGATAGCCATTGTAAAGAAGTGAGGAGGGGGGGGGGGCAGGGGCAGGGGGCGGGGGTGGGGGCTTGGCAAGATCCAGCAAGTGATAGATGGATGAGGAGGGCAGGTGTGGATGTATTGGTTGACAGATGGAGTTAGGCAGTAGACTTCAAAAGTTAAGAGTATGATCAGGTTTCAAAACTTCCACTTCCAAGCGGAACTCTCATGCGCAGTTGAAATGTTTTAATGGAAAATCCAGGTCCTTTGAAGTTGATGGACTGCTTTAGACTCCCCTTACTTTAGTCTAAAGACTGAGAGCTTTTAACCTAAAGCGTTCACTTACGTTAAATGGAAGGACCATCATCTGTCGAGAGCAGATGTTCAAATTAGCATGCTATTTTTCATTTAATTGTTATTTTAATGTATTTAATTCCTCCCTCAAATTTTACTTTAAAATCATCTTTTCAATCAATTTGGAGCATTTTAACGGTATTTTCAGTTGTTACTATCTTGTGAACATTCAAAGGTGTTCAGAAGGATTCAGTCTCAACAGATTCTGTGACAGACCAGTCCAGGGGCCAGGGCTTGTCTGGCCCACAGACCAATGCCGGAGGTCTGTCCTGCCAGTTACAACTGAAGCAACCTGTTGCTGTATGGGATCCAGATTCTCAGCAGCAAACTCTGCCCAGTACGAGTGTGTTCGAGGGCAGGCAACTGGGGATCTCAAACACATCAACAGTTATAGCGTCGCAAACAGACCCAAAATGCTGAGGTAACTCAACGGGACACTCGGAGCTTTGCATTGGCGAGCCGATTGCTGAGGTGAAAGGCAGTGAGGTGAGTGACAGTTGTCTTGGATGGGTTGGGGCGAAGTCGCCAGAAGGTGAAGCACTCTTCCATCCCCTTCAAGTCTTGGGTTAGCACTCTGCTGATATCCTCAAGGGCAGCTCCCTGGTAGGCAAGGGCAGGGTCATCTGCATATGCAAACTTCCTGGAAGAGGTAGTTGGCATGTCACTCACGTCGATGTTGAAGAGTGGGGGGAGGCCATCATTCAGGATCCTGACAGAGCTGGTCTAGTCCCCAAGCGAGACCCTGAATCTACGGTTGCTGAGGATGGATGAGAGGGCACGCATGGTGGTTTGGCACTTCAAGATTCTGGACGTTTTCAGCAACAAGCCATGTCTCCACACGGTGTCATAAGCTGATGGCAGATCGATGAGAGCAACACCAGTTTTCAGGGCACATTGGAAGCCAGCCTCTATATTGGTAGTGAGGGCAAGGACTTGATCTGCGCAGCTTCTACCAGGTCTAAAGCCAGCTTGCTCTCAGGGCAGACCAGGTTCTACCAATGGAGAAATCCTGGCAAGCAGGAGGCACTCAAACAGCTAGTAGGATGTACACAAGAGGGAGATGGGTCGGTAACTAGCTGGATCATCAGCAGAGTTCCCAGGCTTGAGGATGGCGATGACTTTAGATTCTCCCCGGGCTTTAGGGATAATTCCTCTACAATGGACATGGGTGAGAAAAGCAGCCAGCCAGTTGCGTCCTTAGGAACCAAGGTTCTTCAGAAATTCGGGGTAAATTGGGATGGGAGATTGTGACTTTCACATGGTCCACTCTGTTTCGACTAATGCCATCAACCCGATGTGCACAATCTAGAATTTGACGAAGTAAAAATTTGCAGGACATAAGCAATACGACAAGGCAATACGACAAGGCAATACGACAAGGCAATACGACAAGGCAATATGACAAGGCAATACGACAAGGCAATACGACAAGGCAATACGACAAGGCAATACGACAAGGCAATACGACAAGGCAATACGACAAGGCAATACGACAAGGCAATATGACAATGTGCATACTCATCCAGAACAAGTCCAGCAGAGAGCTGTAAAGAATGGAAACAGGCTCTTCAGCTCACCATGTCCACGCTGACAAAGTGGGCATTTGGAATGAGTCCCATTTGCACATTTTGCCTTTAGTCCTCTAAACCCTTCCTGTTCATTCTTATCCATCCGTGGACAAATATGTTTTTGTTGCTGTGTTCTGATTGTAATGCATACCCTTCTAACATCTTCTGCTGAAGGTGTTCAACATCTACCCTTCTGCTGAAGGTGTTCAAGAGAAAGTTTTCAAAAGAGAGTTAGATTTAGCTCTCAGGGCTAAAGGAATCAAGGAATATGGGGGGAAAAGCAGGAACAGGGTACTAATTCTAGATGATCAGCCATGATCATATTGAATGGCGATGTTGGCTTGAAGGGCCGAATGGCCTACTCCTGCACCTATTTATTCTTTCTATGTTTCCATGTGTTGCGATTCTATTCAACAAAATACACAAAAGTTTCTCAGCAACTACAAGTGATAGATGAAGATTTAGGAATGATTTATGTTTGGTATGCTGCTGTCTCTCACCTGTCAATTCAGCTGACCATTTCTGCAGCATTGTTGGACACTTTGACTGTTATAAAAGTTAAACTCGCTGGAGAATAAAAATAAATCTGTTCCTGAGGCATATCTAGAAGTCATATGGAATGAAATCCGCCCAGGCGTAGGTAGGCTGACAGTGTCTGAAGGTCAACAAATTCTCTTTTTCGCAAAACGAACACGTATTATTTTGCAGCATCCCTGAATCATTGAGAAAGCACAGTCGAAAGGCTGATTCCCACAGTCTGGCCAATGACACCTAGTCACGACTTGAGTACTGTGTACAGCTGACAGAATGACTACTCTTTCAGTGTAGCAGTGTAAAAGGATAGACTGCACGAACTAAGTTTGTGAGTCATATGGTGTAAATGCAACATACAGCTAATACACAAACTGTTAGAAGGCTAGTACAGCTCACATAAAGGTTAGCGTCTCAAAACAAAATGTGCGGGTGAGCTAAAGTTTAGTTCAGTCTGAAGAAGGGTCTTGACCCGAGCATCCTTCTCTCCTGAGATGCTGCCTGACCTGCTGAGTTACTCCAGCATTTTGTGATACCTTCGATTTGTACCAGCATCTGCAGTTATTTTCCTAAAGTTTAGTTTAGTTTAGTTTAGAGATACGGCGCGGAAACAGGCCCTTCTGCCCATCAAGTCTGCTTTGACCAGCGATCCCCGTACACCTGCACTACCTCATCCAGGAAGTTTGCACATGCAGATGACCCTGCCCTTGCCTACCAGGGAGCTGCCCTTGAGGATATCAGCAGAGTGCTAACCCAAGACTTGAAGGGGATGGAGGAGTGCTTCACCTTCTGGAGACTTCGCCCCAACCCATCCAAGTCAACTGTCACTGCCTTTCACCTCAGCAATCAGCTCGCCAATGCAAAGCTCCGAGTGTCCCATTGAGCTACTTCAGCATTTTGGGCCTGTTTAAGTGCTGTACGACGCTATAACTGTTGATGTGTTTGAGGTCCCCAGTTGCCTGCCCTCGAACACACTCTTACTGGGCAGAGTTTGCTGCTGAGAATCTGTATCCCACACAGCAACAGGTTGCTTCAGTTGTAACTGGCAGGACAGACCTCCGGCATTGGTCTGTGGGCCAGACAAGCCTATTTGGCCTATTTGGCCGTGCCTGGTTTATATCTGTCCAAATAGCTTTTAAGTGTTGTTTTTGTACCTGTCTCACCACAGCCTCTGGCAGTTCATCCCACATATTCACCACCCTCTGTGTGCCCTCCTTCCCCTCTCACCTGAAACCTATGCCTGCTAGTTCTTATTCCCCTAGTGTGGGGGAAAAGACTACGCATTCAACCAATCTATTCCCCACGTGATGTTATATAACTCTATAAGGTTACCCCTCCTGCTCATCCTCTCACTACAGCTCAGGCCCTCGAGTCCTGGCAACATCCTTGTATTACGATCTCAATGTCGTGTTATACTTGCTCATTGTGGATTGCATTCTGCGGTCACTACTTTGCTTTTGGACTGGAATTTTTCAAACCTGCTGGGTGACCTCCAACTCGGAAGCACAACTGATCATCTGCTGATAAAATCATTTCCTTTGCCATTAATCTGTTACGGAATGCAATGAAAAAGAACTGCAGATGCTGGTTTATACCAAAGATAGACAGAAAATGTTGGAGTAACTCAGCAGGTCAGGGCAGCATCTCCGGAGAAAATGGAGTCAGTTTCAGTTTAGCTTATTGTCTCGTGCACCGAAGTACAGTGAAAAGCTTTTGTTGCGCACTATCCAGTCAGCAGAGAGACAATGCATGATTACAACCAATCTACTTACAATGAGATAGACGATAAGGGAATAACGTTTAGTGCAAGGTAAAGCCAGCAAAGTCCAACCATGGATAGTCTGAGGGTCACAAAAGAGGTGGATAGATGATAATTTGCATCTGAAGAAGGATTCTAAGCTGAAGTATCACCATTTTCTCCAGAGATGGTGCCTGACCCACTGAGTTACTCCAGCATTTTGCGTCTGTCTTTAGCCTGTATTTAATAGCTGTGACTTTACATCGGGTTGTCTCTAACAAGGGTTTAATAATTGATATTATTTAAGCCATTTCCACGTTGCCTTAATGCAGTAGTCATCCTTCTACACTGCTTATGAATGGAAGCACAGCCAACGGTAAAGCAGCCAACATAAGCAAAGCTATTTCACAGCCCTCTTGCCCAGCTCATAGAGTCATAGAATGACACAGTGTGGAAACAGGCCCTTCGGCCCAACTTACCCACACTGCCCAACATGCCCCAGTTACACAAGTCCCACCTGCCTGAGCTTGGTCCATATCCCTCCAAACCTGTCCTATCCATGTACCTGTCTAACTGTTTCTTAAACATTGGGATAGTCCCAGCCTCAAAGACCTCCTCTGGCAGCTTGTTCCATACACCCACCACCCTTTGTGTGAAAATGTTATCCCTCAGATTCCTACTAAATCTTTTCTCCTTCAACTTGAACCTATGTCCTCTGGTCGTAGATTCCCCTATTCTGGGCCAGAGACTCTGTGCATCTACCTGATCTATTCCTCTCATGATTTTGTACACAAGATCAAGATCCTGCTGTAATATTTGATAATCATCTTCACGATGCCTCAGAAGAGCAGCCAACGTAATCAAAGACTTGTCCCATCCTGGCTATTCCTTCTTCTCCCCGCTCCCGTCACCAAATTCAGGAACAGGTCCCTCCCCCCTGTCATCAGGCTTCTGAACGGCCCTTCCAGAAGCTCGGGTACAGTCCGATTCACCAATGCCCCCCTTTGCGGACCTTGGACTTTGCGCTTGCAACTGGTGCACTTCAATGCTAAGAACTATGTGTAGGAAAGAACTTCAGATGCTGGTTTAAATCGAAGGTAGACACAAAATGCTGGAGTAACTCAGCGGGACAGACAGCATCTCTGGAGAGAAGGAATGACTGACTGATGTCAGTCTGAAGAAGGGTCTTGACCTGAAACGTCACCCATTCCTTCTCCCCAGAGATGCTGCCTGTCCCGCTGAGTTACTCCAGCATTTTGTGTCCACCTTTAATGCTAAGAACTGCACTGATCAGCCAAAACATTATGATCTGATGAGCCAAAACATTATGACCACCTGCCTAATATGCTGTTGGTCCTCCGTGTGCAGCCCCATAAGCAGCAGGGTGCGATGCACTGTGTATTGTGACACATTCCTCCCGTGACCACCATTAAAATTTTCTGTGACTTGTGCCACAGTCGACCTTCTGTCGGTTCGGACCAGACGGGATAGCTTTCGTTGCCCTCGGGCACTGATGAGCCTTGGGCGCCAAACACCCTGTCGCCGGTTTGTGGTTTGTCCCTCCTCGGACCACTGTCGGTAGGTACTCACCACTGCTGACCGGGAGCAACCTACAAGCCTTGCCGTTTCAGAGTTGCTCTGACCCATTCGTCTGGCCATAACAATTTGGCCCTTGTCAAAGTCGCTCAGGTCTTTACTCCTGCCCATTTCTCCTGCATCCAACACGTCAACTTCAAGAACTGACTGTTCACTTGCTGCCTAATATATCCCACCCCTTGACAGGTGCCATCGTAACACGATAATCAATGTTATTTACTTCGCCTGTCAGTGGTCATAATGTTTCGGCTGATCGGTGTATATTCTGCACTCTGTATCTCCCCCTTTGTGCTACCTACTGTACTTTGCGTTTTATGTCTAGTATTAACTGGATAGCATACAAAACAAAGCTTCTCCCTGTAATTCAGTGCATGTCACAATAATAGACGTAAACCTTAGACTTTATAGGATGTTAACTTCGTAGCATGCCACAGAGTAAATAATGAAACTGTTTACCTTTGAGGTATGCCTTTGAAGTGTTATGACCCTCCCAAATTTATTCTCTGAATGAACAATTATACAGTTGGCAAACTGTTCGGGGTGAACTGTTAATTTACTGCTGAAACTGAAACAGAATCAAACAAACTAATTGTGTGGGAAGGAACTGCAGATGCTGGGTTATACTTAAGATAGACATAAAGTGCTGGAGTAAATCAATGGGCTGTTCACAGTCTTTTTCTGCATCGTTGGAGAAAAAGGACGGGTGTCGTTTTGGGTCGGAACCCTTCCTCAAACTAGGCATTTCAGTGAAGAAGGGTTCCGAGCTGAAACGTCATCCATCCACTTTCCCCAGAGATACAGCCTGACCTGTTGAGTTATTTCAGCACTTTGTGCCTATCTTCCAAACAAACTAATCAGTAGATAAAGAAAACGATAAGGAAGTTCTTAATTCAGTATTTCAAAAATCACTCCCCAATCAAAATAACAAGATTCCACGAATGATTTAGCCTGGAATATCTTTCTGTCCGTGCTCACGGCAGGGCTCGATCTTATGAGACAGATCTGACACAGGTGAACTGAAACAGCAACAGAGTTTAGCCGTAATCGCATTGCCCTCTGATGCAAAGCTGCCAACTTCGACACTCTCCGCAGAATCCGTGGCTGTTTTTCAGGTTGCTGAGTCAAACGTTTCTTACACCCCCACATCAAAGCAATAAGGTCATACCAATCATCGGTCTTGGGGAAATAAAAAAGGAAAATGCTGGATCTACCAGGTTGCGACAGGGAGATTAAGTGGTACAGGCACCTGTGGTACAGTTAGTTTTACAGGCCTCTGATCAGATACCACACAGAAGAATATTAAACGGAATTAAAGGGCATTTTACTGGAGATGGTATACGATGTAAATTGAAGAATGGTTAACAGGTTAACTGTGGTTACGATATGACACAATACGATATGATACGATGGAACTTTATTTATCCCAGGAGGGAGATTGATCACAAAATCACAAAATACATGAAACATGAAATTAAAGTGATGAGCGAAAAGGACTGGAGGATGTGCAAAGATTGGGGGGGGGGGGGGAACGAGGGAGGGAGGAGGGAGGGGAGTCAGTCTCAGTGTACCCCATGAGATAGGGCGGCACGGTAGCGCAGCGGTAGAGTTGCTGCTTTACAGCGAATGCAGCGCCGGAGACTCAGGTTCGATCCTGACTACGGGTGCTGCACTGTAAGGAGTTTGTACGTTCTCCCTGTGACCTGCGTGGGTTTTCTCCGAGATCTTCGGTTTCCTCCCACACTCCAAAGACGTACAGGTATGTAGGTTAATTGGCTGGGTAAATGTAAAAATTGTCCCTAGTGGGTGTAGGATAGTGTTAATGTACGGGGATCGCTGGGCGGCACGGACTTGGTGGACCAAAAAGGCCTGTTTCCGGCTATATATATATGATATGATATGATATGATATGATATGATATGACAGAAGGGGGGAGGAGTTGTAAAGTTTGATAGCCACAGGGAAGAAGGATCTCCTGTGGCCTTTTGTCTGGCATCTTGGTGGAACCAGTCTGTTGCTGAAGGTACTCCTCAGGCTGATCAGTGTGTCATGGAGGGGGGGTGAGCTGTATTGTCCAGGATGCTCCTCAAACTCTCCAAGACCACCTCCCATGAATCCAACTCCGCCCCCAGGACAGAGCCAGCCTTCCTGATGAGTTTGTTAAACAGAGTATCAGAGTTGGCGGGCCATTTTCAGGCTGTGATACCGCAAAACATGGCGTCTCCCCCATGTATAAATATGCAAAAAGAACTTCGATTTGCATTTGCACATGTGACAAATAAAGCAGCATTGATCCATTGAACTCTGCTGGTGAAGTCACACATGAAATGGTGCTGGGGTTTTAGCTGTTCACAGTCTTTGCCAATAATTGGGACGAGGGAATAAAGTGTAATGTATCCAGGTTTGTCGATGATGTAAAGTTGGGTGGCAATGTGGGTGTGAGAAAGTTCTAACAGAGATGGATAGGATGGATGCAGGACTGATGTCTCTTCTAGCTGAGGTGTCTAAAACCAGGTATTTATTCACAAAATGCTGGAGTAACTCAGCAGGTCAGGCAGCATCTCAGGAGAGAAGGAATGGGTGACCTTCGATTTGTACCAGCATCTGCAGTTATTTTCCTATACTGTCTAAAACCAGGGGTCATATCTCACAGTAAGGAGTCCAAAGATGAAAACATTTTATCAGCCAGGGATAGTTTATCTTCAGAATTTTATTGATAAGATAGCTCGGTCATTCAGTGTATTCATAAAAAAAAGATTGATAGGGCATTGTGTATAAGAATCAGGATGTCATGTTGCGGCCATATTAGACTCTGGGTTAGGGCTCTTTTGGAATATTGTGTGCAGTTATGGCAGCCTCATCACAAGAAGGACGTGAAGGCTTTGGAGAGGGTGCAGAAGAGGTTTAATGGCGATGTGCGGGGCAATTTTCTTTTTACAGAAAGGATGGTGGGTGCCTGGACCATAGAAACATAGAAACATAGAAAATAGGTGCAGGAGTAGGCCATTCGGCCCTTCGAGCCTGCACCGCCATTCAATATGATCATGGCTGATCATCCAGCTCAGTAACCTGTACCTGCCTTCTCTCCATACCCCTTGATCCCTTTAGCCACAAGGGCCACATCTAACTCCCTCTTAAATATAGCCAATGAACTGGCCTCAACTACCTTCTGTGGCAGAGAATTCCACAGACTCACCACTCTCTGTGTGTAGAAATGTTTTCTCATCTCGGTCCTAAAAGACTTGCCCCTTATCCTTAAGCTGTGACCCCTGGTTCTGGACTCCCCCAACATCGGGAACAATCTTCCCGCATCTAGTATTGCCTGGGGGTGGTGGTGGAGGCAGATTTGATAGTGGGGCATCAGAGGCCTTTAGGTAGGCACGTGGAAGTGCGTGGAATAGAGGGGTATGGATCAGGTGCAGGCAGATGAAATTAGTTTAATCGTGTTCGTCACGAATATTGTGGGCCAAAGGGATTGTTCCTGTGCTGTACTGTTCAATGTTCTATGACATTGTGGGCCGAAGGGCTTGTTCCTATGCTGTACTGTTCAATGTTCTATGACATTGCGGGCCAAAGGGCTTGTTCCTGTGCTGTACTGTTCAATGTTCTATGACATTGTGGGCCAAAGGGCTTGTTCCTATGCTGTACTGTTCAATGTTCTATGACATTGGCTGGGTAATTGGCTGGGTAAATGTAAAAATTGTCCCTAATGGGTGTAGGATAGTGTTAATGTACGGGGATCGCTGGGCGGCACGGACTTGGTGGGCCGAAAAGGCCTGTTTCCGGCTGTATATATATGATATGATATGATATGATTGTGGGCCGAAGAGCTGGTTCCACTGTTTAGTTTAGTTTAAAGATACAGCGTGGAAATAGGCCATTCAGCCCACCAAATCCGCACTGACCAGTGAACCCCACACATTAACACCACCCTACACACACTAGGGGCAATTTTACATTTTGTGCATTTATACCAAGCCAATTAACCTACAAACCGGTACGTCTTTGGAGTGTGGGAGGAAACCGAGGAATTCAGAGAAGACCCACGCGGGTCACGGGGAGAACGTACAAACTCCCTGCAGACAAGCACCCGTAGTCCGGATTGAACCCGGGTCTTTGGCGCTTGCTGTAAGACAGTAGGTCTATTGCTATGCCACTCTGCTGCCCACCCAGCTGCTAAACTGCTCTTTGTTCCATAATGACTATCATTCTCTGTAGTCTCCTTCAGTCCAGGGCATTCCATAATGAGACCGAATGGCACCGATACAATCCTTCATTTGTATCACTAATGTACAAAGTATCCTTGCAACAATATGGTGTCAGATGGACCTCGCCACTTAGTCGACATGTTGTGGCCTCAATCTCCACTCTCCTGAACAGATATGTTACTGGTGTGGGACTGAGGTGTTGAGCCCCAGTGAGATATTCAAGTGAGATATTAAACTGCAGCCCTCTCCCTACGAGATGGACGTGCAAAATTCCACAAAACTATATGAAAAAAACAGAGACTTAATTGACATCCCGGTGCCAGCCCATGAGTTGGAGACAAGATCAGGTATGTGTCTGTGAATGGTTTGCCAATGTTTAACAATGCCAAATCATTCAGAAAACAGTCTAAAGAGCAGAGGAACTTCTTCCAATCTGCGTTAAAAATGGTTGGGGTAAAACGGAATACTTTATAATAGAACTATTTACTTTTCTATATAATGGAACTATCTACTTATATGTAATAGAACTATCTCGTGTGACATTGATCCTACACATTAGGGACAATTTACAGAGAACAATTAACCTACAGTGCAAACCCATACGTCTTTGGGATGTAGGAGGAAGCTAGACTTCCCAGAGGAAAACTCCACACTGGCGGCTGATGTCAGGATCGAACCGTGGTCTCTGGCGCTGTGAGGCTGCAGTTCTACCAGTTGCACTGCAGTGATAAAGGAGTTAATTTTATTTAAAGTGGTGAATGTAAAGCCTCTTTTTTTATTGTAGCTCTCCAGGAATTATAATCTGCTTGGCAGGTTTCCACCTTTCTTCATACAACAGTCACACAAATACTCTTCTTTGTTAGTGTTGCTGATGAATGGAGCACAATTCCCTTTTATCTGCAATGATGGATCTTTTCACCAGAAGATGAAAGAGGTTATTGGAGACCAATAACCTGCAGTGCTGCGGCCAAGGTCAAGTCTTGCTTGTGCCAGAATAATCTGGTGTTAAATTGGTGTTGCCAATCTGTGGTTCATGGGAAAGAAATGGTGCAAGTGGTGGTTAATGTGTGAGGATGGGGGAGGTGATGAGAACTGTCCTAGATTCACCGGTTCTCAGAACCGGTACATCAAACCGTACCTGTCTCTGGCTCTCTGTAAACACAAAAAGCTGGAGTAACTCAGTGAGAGACAGGCAGCATCTCTGGAGCGAAGGAATGGGCGACATTTCAAGTCGAGACCCTTCTTTAGACTAGTTAGGGAAAAGGGAAACGAGAGATAAAGACAATGATGTAGAGATTGTACAACAATGAATGAAAGATATGCAAAAGATTAACACTTACAGCCCAGTGGTTTGAATATTGAATTCTCTAACTTCAAGTAATCACGGCATTCCCTCTCTCTCTATCCCTCCCCCACCCAAGTCGCACCAGCTTCTAGTTTTCACACAACAAACAACTAACAATGGGCTGTTTCCTTTTACATTGTTACTTTTTTGAATATCTTTTATGCATTACTCTTTATCTCTCTACATCATTGTCCATATCTCTCGTTTCCCTTTTCCCTAACTAGTCTGAAGAAGGGTCTCGACCCGAAACGTCACCCATTCCTTCTCTCCAGAGATGCTGCCTGTCTCGCTGAGTTACTTCAGCTTTTTGTGTCTAGCTTTGGTTTAAACCAGCCTCTGCAGTTCCTTCCTACCCATTTCGTCGAGTTCTTTGCATCTCCATGGGGAAGCTCACAAGTCTTATAGGTTTAAGGTACCTGGTTCTGACTTCCGGCTGTAGTCCAGAATGGGTTTTCCTGAATTTCTGTGCAGAATGGTAGAAGTTTAGACTTCAATAATCCAGATGGAAAGACAATGGGACAAAAAAAAGACACAAAGTGCTGGAATAACTCATCGAGTCAGGCAGCATTGCTGGAGAACATGGATAGGTGACCTTTCAGATCGTAGATCAGTGTGGCAACTGGCCTTTTGGCCCAACTCACCAAACTGACCAACATGCCCCATCTACACTAGACCCACCTGCCTGTGTTTGGCCCATAACCCTCTAAACCTATCCTACTTATGCACATGACCAAATGTTTCTTAAATGTCATGATAGTACCTGCCTCCATTACCTCCTCAGGCAGCATGTTCCATATACCTACCACACTTTGAGTAAAAAAGTTGCCCCTCAGGTTCCTATTTAATCAATAGTCAATATCAATAGTCGTTTATTTGTTACATACACATAAATGTGTAGTAAAATGAAACATTACCCGCAGTTGAACAATAAGACCAATAAGATTAATCAATAAAAATGCAATAACACACACAATCACAACTAACACCAAACAAAAAGAAACATCCATCACAGTGAGTCTCCTCCAGTCCCTCCTCACTGTGATGGAAGGCCAGAATGTCTTTTTCTCTTCCCTGCCGTCTTGTCCCGCGGTCAGGCTGTTGGAGTTGCCACGTCGGGGCTCCCGATATTGAAGGCCTGTGGACTGGAGTGTAGGATTGTGGAAGGCAATGCTCACAGAACCTACTCCTGCACCCAGCAAAGAGTTGAACAACGACAAGCCTGATTTTTACCACGAAAATAATACTGTGCATCAGTGGTGCAATTAATAAAATTGTAATGAAATTTCCATCTGGCGCTCTGTCCCTTTTGGAAAGCACGTGCCGACTGAGAACAGAGTCAAGCTCAGCTTTGGTTCAAGCCGAGGAGAAGATCAATGCCCACATTCATCACACGGAAGTCAACAGAAGAGGCTCTAGAGAGTGTAGAAAGGAACCGCAGATGCTGGTTTAAATCGAAGATAGATACAAAATGCTGGAGTAACTCAGCGGGACAGGCAGCATCTCTGGAGAGAAGGAATGGGCGTTTCGGGTCAAGGCCCTAGGGACGCTGCCTGTCCCGCTGAGTTACTCCAGCATTTTGTCAATGTTGGGGGAGTCCAGAACAAGGGGCCACAGTTTAAGAATAAGGGGTAGGCCATTTAGAACTGAGATGAGGAAAAACTTTTTCAGTCAGAGAGTTGTGAATCTGTGGAATTCTCTGCGGCACGGTAGCGCAGCGGTAGAGTTGCTGCTTTACAGCGAATGCAGCGCCGGAGACTCAGGTTCGATCCTGACTACGGGTGCTGCACTGTAAGGAGTTTGTACGTTCTCCCCGTGACCTGCGTGGGTTTTCTCCGAGATCTTCGGTTTCCTCCCACACTCCAAAGACGTACAGGTATGTAGGTTAATTGGCTGGGTAAATGTAAAAAATTGTCCCTAGTGGGTGTAGGATAGTGTTAATGTGCGGGGATCGCTGGGCGGCACGGACTTGGTGGGCCGAAAAGGCCTGTTTCCGGCTGTATATATATGATATGATATGATATGAGAAGGCAGTGGAGGCCAATTCTCTGAATGCATTCAAGAGAGAGCTAGATAGAGCTCTTAAGGATAGCGGAGTCAGGGGGTATGGGGAGAAGGCAGGAACGGGGTACTGATTGAGAATGATCAGCCATGATCACATTGAATGGCGGTGCTGGCTCGATGGTCCGAATGGCCTCCTCCTGCACCTATTGTCTATTGTCTATTGTCTATTGTGTCTGTCTAGGCTCCAGAGAGTTATTAGTTTCCATTGAAATAAATGCTGTGGAGTAAGCTGGTAGGGGAGTGGTGGACCACGCATACATTCCATCGCTCAGCGT
The DNA here is from genome assembly GCF_053455715.1 of Rhinoraja longicauda. Taxonomy (NCBI): domain Eukaryota; kingdom Metazoa; phylum Chordata; class Chondrichthyes; order Rajiformes; family Arhynchobatidae; genus Rhinoraja; species Rhinoraja longicauda. The sequence goes on along the minus strand of NC_135980.1, from coordinate 9,178,310 downwards.
TGTGGAGGACAATCGGCAATGAAGTCAGTCCGATTGATGAGAAAGTTCGACGGGATATTGTCTTTCATCCATATGCCAACTGAGTGGTACATAGTCAAAGTGTTAATAAAGACTCTATTAACACCAGATTATGTGGTCAGAAGCTCATCTGCATTCAGTGCAACTGTTCCTGACCAATTGCCTTCTTATAATTATGAACATCTGACAATGATAACATTGAGAGGCTGCTGATTAGACCAAGATAGCAATAGGAAACCATCTAATTTCAAAGGTTAGTTTGAACCAACATTTAAAACATACAAATGTTAATGTGAAGTGTATTCTGAAGGTCAATAAAAATAGGTTTTATCCACTTCAAGGGGATTCTTCCCCCATTTAAATTACACCAGTACCTTCAGACTTCCCTCAATGGGTCTCCTTCCTAAATTCTGCTGAAACTTAATTACTCACTCAGTTTAGTTTAAAGTTCAGAGATACAGCGCGGAAACAGGCCCTTTGGCCCACCGAGTCCGTGCTGACCAGTGATCCCTGTGCACTAACGCTACCTTACATATACTAGGGATGATTTACAATTATACCAAGCCACTTAACCTACAAACCTGTACGGCTTTGGAGTGTGGGAGGAAACCGGAGATCTCTGAAAAAACCAACGCAGGCCACAGGGAGAAAGTACAAACTCTGTACAGACAAGCACCCGTGGTCAGAATCGAACCCGGGTCTCTGGCGCTGTGAGGCAGCAACTCTACCACTGCACCACTGTGCCACCCTTTTTGTCGCCAGCGAATTCTTAACTCCACCTCAGTTTGCTCTTCTCACTTGCACACCTCGTTCAGACCTCCCCAGCCCAAGCCTCCTGCATTCAGATCAGTTCAGAAGTTCATAAGGCAGAATGAGGCCATTCAGCCCATCGAGACTGTTTTGCCATTCGATCATAGCCGATCCAACTTTCCATTCTTCTGGCTTCTCCCTGTAATCTTTGAAACCCTTACTAATTGAGAATCTATCAATCTCCACTCCAAATACCCAATGATTCGTTTCCACTGCCATCTGTGGCAATGAATTCCACAGATTCACCATCCACTAGCTAAAGGAATTCTTCCTCATCTCCATTCTAAAGGTACGTCCTTTCATTTTGAGGCTGCGCCCTCTGGTCCCATTACTGGAAACATCCTCTCCACGTCCACTCTATCTAGGCTTATAAAATATACACGGTTCATGCCAACCAATGCCTCTACGGTGTCCGGGGTTATGGGGAGAAGGCAGGAGAATGGGGTTGAGATGGAAAGATATGATTGAATGGCGGAGTAGACTTGATGGGCCGAATGGCCTAATTCTGCTCCTATCACTTATGAACATTGGCGTGAAGCTGTAATTTTGGGATTCACTCTCCCCAGTCTTACAACGGAATGGTCTGTGTACTGCTAATAATGGGAATGCAAGGAAAAACACCATCTGCAGTGTGTATTAGGCAGTCTAACACATGAAGTGATTTATCATCATTTCAACTCTGAGCTATATAACTGCCTTTTTACACTTGAATGGGTTGTTTTTACAATGTACACAAATTAATGCTTATTTATTGTTGTTTGCCATTGTACATTTTACAGTGTGTCGTACTGAATAGTGATGTAACTGGATTCCCTTGTCAGGTTGAGTGATTTACTGCAGGATTACCGTGTGCTTTAAATATTGACAAACAGTAATATTAATATTTATTTTACTAAATGCAGCAGCGTACTTTAGCTTGTTATGGCACAATCTGTTTTGAATGAAACATAAACTTGACAAAATGCAGTTCGCAATGATTTGGGAACTTGGTATGTTCCCAGGCCCATCGAGTGAGAGACATGTGTGCTAAATATGGGACGTTTGGGAATGGGAATCTTCCAATACTTTTCAAAGTGATGCGCAGAGGGATGGATGTAGAATCTCACAGCTGCTTTTTGGGGATAGCGGTCTGTGCTTGGTGAGTGGGCTGGAGTTTAGTTTAGTTTAGTTTAGTTTAAAGATACAGCACGGAGACAGGCCCTTCGGCCCACCGAGTCCTCGCCGACCAGCGATCTCCTGCACATCAACACGACCCTACACACACTGGGGACAATTTTACATTCATACGAAAACCCACGCAGGTCACGGGGAGAACGTACAAACTCCGTACAAACTCTCATTGATACTTTTAAATTCACCGTTTACATGCTTTAAACTCTAGGTTAAATGCTTTACCTTTTACCGTTTACATGCTTTAATCTCCTGTCTAAATGTATTGTATTGTATTGCACTGTTAAATTGTATTGTACTGTATCGTATTGTACTGCACTGTCATCCCCTGTCTATATGTTTCGCATTTGTTTTGGACTATGGCCGCCCGGAGGCACTCTGTTTCGTCCCATTCGTTGCATGATCTGTAGGGAGTGGAATGACAAATCAACTAACTAACTAACTAACTACAGACAGCACCCCTAACTAACTAACTAATGACACGATCGAACCCAGTTCTCTGGTGCTGTGAGGCAGTAGCTCTACTGCTGCGCCACTTGGCCGCATGTGGAGTGAATAAAGCAAGTCTGAGTAAGGTTTGCTGAATGCAAGAGTCCATCTTTATCCTCTCGGGCCAAGAGCAGGTTGGCTCATCGCGATGTCGCTGGTACATGGATCTCTTTCGCTCCGTTTAGACCACGATGCAACTTTAAGTATGTAGAACGATCTCTCGGTCCACTTCACAATGCAGGGATTGTGCGAAGGAGGCCATTCTTTGGAACTGGGTTGAATAGAGTTATTCATTCCAGTTGTTCATCCCAGAATTCTGGCACGCACCAGACAAAGTGAAAGAAATATTTCTGTATGTGGAACTTTTGTGTGGGAGGATTCCAAAAGCCTGATTGAGTAAGACAAACAGAGTCTGTGCATTACATCAGCCTTTGTGGAATTTACAGACACCCAACACAGTTTAAAAAAAAGGGCAGCATTTTAAACACAATAACAGACATGGGGCATTTAACATTGACTGCAGGGCAGAGTGCTAAGGCTGTGTGCAACTGAGGTTCAAATCCCCGCATTGATTACAATACGGGATTAGTCTGAACAATTTTACCCATAGACACGTTCAAAGGAATAGGTGGCATTTCGGCTTGAGACCTTTCATCAGATTCAAAGTCAAAATATTCAACATTGACAAGCTGTAAAATATATAATTAACACCGAAGATAGACACAAAATGCTGCAGAAACAGAAATGCTGGGTCAGGCAGCATCTCTGGAAAAAAAAAGGAATAGGTGGTATTTCAGTTTGAGGCCCTTCATCAGATTCAAAGTCAAAATATTCAACGTAGATCGAACCCGGGTCCCTGGCGCTGTAAGGCAGCAACTCTACCACTGCGTCACCGTGCTGCGGGCGTGGAACAGGGGGAAAGAGAGATGGGGCAGGAAGAGTATTACTTGAAATTGGAGAATTCAATATTCATACAGTTGAGTTGTAAGCTACCCAAATGGAATACGAGGTGCTGCTCTTCTACTTTGCATGTGGCTTCACTCTGGCAATGGAGAAGGCCCAGGACAGGAAGGATCTGAACATTGGACTCAGTTTGGGATCACTAGTGGGTGTTTCTCTGATCCTTTTATGATGTTGTCGTAGGCAACTCAGTGTGCTATCTGTTCTAACACCTGTCACTGTGGTTATCTGCAATGGGTGAAGTCAATTGATCTGACCCGGCTCTTTCAAGACAAACCCTATGCAATGGGCCACAGGTGCAATTTGGACCTGAATACAGGATTAAAGTCCAACCGCAATTGAAACCAGTTAATTTTGAGTTCAATGAATAAATGATGTCTCGTACTCCAGTAATGTGTGATGTTTCTTAAAGGGGATAGATCAATAACCAGGGGGAATAACTGCATGTTAATTATTGGAAGATTATAAGGGAATTGAAAGAAAAGTATTTAATTTAAGTGATGCCCGGGAGTCCTGAGTTCAAAGGTTCAAAGGTATCTTATTGTCACGTGTACCAATTAAGGTACGGTGAAACTCGATTTACCATACAGTCGTACTGGAAAAAGCAACAAGACACACAACTACATAAAAGTTAACATAAACATCCACCACAGCGGATTCCCCACATTCCTCACTGTGATGGAAGGCAATAAACTCTAATCTTCATCTCTCTTTATTCTCCCGCAGTCGGGGCAGTTGAACCATCCGCAGTTGGGGTGATCAAAGCTCCCGCGGTCGGGGCAGTCGAAGCGCCCGTGTCGGGGCGATCGAAGCTCCCGCAACCGGCGATCATAGCAATGCCAACGTCAATGTCAATTCTATGCTATTTCTTTGCAGAAAAGTCATACTTTTTTTTGCAGTGAGTTTATAATAGAATAGCCATTTACTGTTTACCAACTTAGGACAGGACAGCACAGGAAAACTCCCTTCAGCCCACAGTTTCTATGTCAAACATGATGCCAAGTTAAAATCATCACCTCTGCCTGCATGTGATCCATGTCCCTCCATTCCCTGCATAACCATGTGCCTATTTAAAAACCTCTTAAACGCCACAATCATGTGTGCCTCGACCACTACATCTGGCAGCACATTCCAGGCACCCACCACTCTCTGTGCAAAATAACTTGCCCTGCCCGTCTTCTTTAAACATTACTGCTCTCAACCTAAAGCTATGCCTCTCGTCTTTGACATATCCACGCTGGGAAAAAAGTTTCCGACTGTCTACCCAATCTATACCTCTCATAGTTTTTAGATACTTTAATCAGCCTCCGACTTTCCTGAAAGAAAACGATCCAAGTTGTCTAACCTCTCCTAGCTAATTGCCTCTAATTCTGGCGCTGTAAGGCAGCAGCTCTTCCACTGTGCCGCCCTGTTGATTCTTTACTGCATTTAGTTCATGTTTCCAACATCTGCAGTGCTGTGAGTTTTAATTCTCTAATGGGATGGGTGGTTACCAGATCGATGGCATGATTGTTGATGGGAGGCACATAAACTGTCACCCGCAGCAAAGGTCCAGTCCGTGGTCGAGTGAGGAGGAACTTTCTTGAGGAAACACCCAGAGTTACATCACCATTAACTGTGGTGTTTTATTGCACTCAGCCTGTAGCATGAAAACCCTCCAGTGAAGTACCTATTTGTCCATAACGCACAGTGCAACAATAAACGGATGCTTATGAGGAACACATGTTGGCCAGGCAAGGGAACAAATTATTGCTCAACTCTGCAAATTTGTGGGTTTGTGCTGCTGTGGATGACAGCCAAAGCTGACACAAGAGTTTATATAAGCAATTGTATCGGCAGCAATTTTCTGTTGGCCCAGAATGTCAGCCAAGTCTGATTCGAGATTTGGGTTGAGTTGAATCACAGTTTGGTCGAGAAAAAAAGGGGGCCAAAATGATCCTCAGCATCCATGGACCAGTAGAAGAATATTACACATTTCTATGCTGGAGTAACTCAGCGGGACAGGCAGGGACAGTAACTCAGTGGGACAGGCACCATCTCTGGAGAGAAGGCATGGATGACATTTCGGGTCGAGACCATTCTTCAGACTTACGTCTCAACCCAAAATATCATCCATTCCTTCTTTCCAGAGATGCTGCATGTCCTGCTGAGTTACTCCAGCATTTTGTGTCTACCTTCGGTGTAAACCAGCATCTGCAGTTCCTTCTTACACATTTCGATGCTTCGCCCAGACCAATGTTTATCCTTCGAAGGTATTTATTCACAAAATGCTGGAGTAACTCAGCAGGTCAGGCAGCATCTCAGGAGAGAAGGAATGGGCGACGTTTCGGGTCGAGACCCTTCTTCAGACTGATGTCAGGGGGGGCGGGACAAAGGGAGGATATAGGTGGAGACAGAAAGACAGTGGGAGATCTGGGACGGGGAGGGGAAGAGAGGGACAGAGGAACTATCTAAAGTTGGAGAAGTCAATGTTCATACCACTGGGCTGCAAGCTGCCCAGGCGAAATATAAGGTGCCGTTCCTCCAATTTCCGGTGGGACTCACTATGGCACTGGAGGAGGCCCATGACAGAAAGGTCAGACTGGGAATGGGAGGGGGAGTTGAAGTGCTCAGCCACCAGGAGATCAGATTGGTTAATGCGGACTGAGCGCAGGTGTTGAGGACATTATTGGAAGATAATACTCGACTACCATTTGTGGGACTGCTGTGCAATTGGCTTCCTCTTTCAGCATTTCATTGGTGCAGGCTCTGATTTCTTCTGTACCTTTTCATACCTCTAGTTTCCCTCTCCCCTGACTCTCAGTCCGAAGAAGGGTCTCGACCCGAAACGTCACCCATTCCTTTTCTCCAGTGATCTGCTTGATCCGCTGAGTTACTTCAGCATTTTATGTCTATCTTCAACATTGCATTGATGAAATTGCTTAACAGACACTGCATAGAAACGCCCTCTTCGGCCCACCGAGTGCCTGCTGACCATCGATCGCCCATGCACACTAGTTCTCTTATCTTACTTTCTCATCCACTCCCAACACACTAAGATTATGAATAAGGGGTAGGCCATTTGGGACTGAGATGAGGAAAAACTTTTTCACCCAGAGAGTAGTGAATCTGTGGAATTCTCTGCCATGGAAGGCAATGGAGGTCAATTCACTAAATGTATTCAAGAGAGAGTTGGATATAACTCTTAGGGCTTACGGAATCAAGATATAGGGGGAGAAAGCAGGAACGGGGTACTGATTCTGGATGATCAGCCATGATCATATTGAATGACGGTGCTGGCTCGAAGGGCCGAATGATCCACTCCTGCACTTATTTTCTATATTTCTATGTCTTTTACAATTTACAGCAGCTAATTAACCTACAAACCTGCACCTTTTTTGGAGGAAACACGAGGACCTGGAGGAAACCCATGCATTCACAGGGAGAACGTGCAAACTCCACACAGACAGCACCCAGGTCTCTGTCACTGTGAGACAGCAGCCCTGACAGCTGTGCCACTGTGCTGCCATTATGGGAAGATAATATTGAACTGTTGTTTGTAGGTGCTTACTGTTCATCTGCCTACCTGTTTTAGCATTGCCTGAGAGATTGTTCATCAAAAATACAAATAACGTTTGAGCGATCTGAAAGTATCCCCGTGCATGGAGAACAGATTAAAGTCCATTTTAGCAATGCCCATTATAATTGCCCGCTCAGGTCTTGACTGAGAAAAGGCCTGGAGAATATCCTGCAGTCACACACTGTCAAGGGCCACGTGTGAATCATGGCCTCAGCATTCTGAGTGAGAACCACATTAAGAAAACCACCTGTGACTCTCACTGCGATAATGTGCGTCGTGAACACGTTTAGACTGATGCATGGAATAAAGGAACTGCAGACGCTGGTTTACAAAACAAGACAAAGTGGTGGAGTAACTCAGCAGGCCAGGTAGCATCTCTGGAGAACATGGATAGGCGATGTAACCAGCGTACGCAGTTCATTGTTTCTACATTTTACTGCATCAGTCTGAAGGGTCGTTCAGTACTCGTTTTACTCACTCATTATCACCTTCCAGTAACGGCAGCACTGTGGTGCAGTTCTCAGGGCTGCCGTCTCAAAGCGCCAGAGACCTGGATGCTGCCCGTGTGGAGTTTGCACGTTCTCCCTGTGAACTCGTGGGTTTCCTCCTGGGACATGGGTTTCCTCCCAAAGTGGTGCAGGTTTGCGTGTTAATTGGCTGTTGTAAATTCCGGAGATGCTGCCCCGACCCGCTGAATTACTCCAGCACTTTGTGTCTTAGATTGACCTGCGTCTCTGCATTCCTCACATGGCTCACGAGAGAAGGCAATGCATTCAGCTTCATGCATTAACATCGAAGTGATTCACCGTTGCCAGCAGCAGACATTGTGGCTGGAATCGACACCGGCCAACAAAGCACTTGCTGTGACAAATGTTCAGCTGCATTCACTGGCAGGTAATCCTCTGGATGGTGAGCTGAGCCAACAATGCCCTGAGATACACTGCTGCAGGAGCATCTCTGTCTACCTGTCCAGATAGCAATGGGCTGCTGTTAACAAGAATTCCAGCTGTTTACTCCTGCACTGAGCTATTGTATGCCAGGTAGTCATGCAGATCTTTCATCACCTATCTGCTACCCTTTGACATCTATAAAATAAAATAACCAGCAGGGCCTTTTTATGCCCCATTATCCACTTTCCATTCCATTCCATCCCAAGTTGAACTATCAGTCCCATTCTCTCATTCTCCACTCAAAATCTTGCCTGAAAACATATACCTTACCATGGCAAATGTACATTGAAGACTCATTGGAGTTGTTGTTAGGATAGTGGATTTGATATATAAAATTGAGAAATATAAATGTTCTATTGGTTTTGGTAGATCAAGCCTGTGTTGTTTGGAACTTAGATTTAGTTTATCAGTTTAGTTTATTGTCACATGTACCGAGGTACAGTGAAAGGCTTGAATGAAAGGCGATCTCATTAAAGCTTGTAAAACCCTAACAGATCTTTGGAGATTGTTGTAGGGAAGTTGTTTCCCCTACCAGACACTCAGAATATGGACAAGGTCATTTGGTGTTGAAATGGGGAGAAATTCCTTTACAGAGAGCATGGTGAATTGTTTGAACTCTCGATCCTGGCCGGCTGTGAAGGTTCAGCAACTCATAAGGTCGTAAGTGATAGGGGTAGAATTAGGCCATTCGGCCCATCAAGTCTACTCTGCCATTCATTCATGGCTGATCTATCTCTCCCTCTAAACCCCATTCTCCTGCCTTCTCCCCACAACCTCTGACACTGTACAATTCAAGAATCTATCTATCTCTGGCTTGTGGGTGGGGGGGTGGCGGGGGGGGGGGTGGGGGAAACCTTTCTCTTTTAGGTCTCTTCCTCACGGCGCGGGGTGCGGCTCGGCCGCGGGGCCTAACAGTGCCCGGTGCGGCTCGGCCGCTGGACTTAATAGTGCCCGGTGCGGCTCGGCCGCGGGACTTTTCATCGCCCGGTGCGGCTCGGTCGGTCGGGGACGAGCTGTCTGTCCGTGGGCGTGGGGAAGAGAGTGGAAGTTTTATTGCCTCCATCACAGTGAGGGGGTGTTTGGAGTCACTGTGATGGACGTTTGTGTTGGGGTTATGTGTCTTGTGTCTTGTGTTCTTTTTTGTGTGACTGCTATGTAGTTTCGTTCGGTACCTTGGTACCGAATGACAAATAAAGCTCTGTTGAACTGTTGAACTGTTGAAAAATATCCACTGACCTGGCCTCCACAGCCTTCTGTGGAAAAAAATTCCACAGGTTCACCACCCTCTGAGTAAACTGTGTTCATTCATAACAGAAATCAATGGACCTTTGCGTATTGAGGTCATCAGGAAGACGACAGGCCAAGAAAATGGCGTTGAGGTAGAAGATCATCTGTGAGCGTGATGAATGGTGGAGCAGACTCGAAGGGCCCATCAACTACTTATTTTCCAATCTTCCAATTTTACGGAGCATTTCCAGCATTTTCTGCAACTTTACATTTTCCTGGCAGTTCTAACATGTCTTTATTGTCTGATCATTCGACATCCATCCCCCTAATCCTGTAATAGGCTTTAGAAAATGCAGAATTGGTGCCAGCTAATTATTGATGGCTCCAGTCTCGTCTCTTGGCTATTTTCAACAACAGTGACGTCCTGCACCAACCTGAAGAACATGATCAAAAAAAATAGACCACATCTCCTCCATATCTGGTCACTCAACATTCTCGGATAACACTTCTGAATGTTTTGCCCAGAGCTTAGTGCTTCAATGCCGGACAATATTACTCACTAAGTATTATTCTTACCTCCGGCAATCGGCAAATAATAACGCCCATTTTCTCCGATGTAATAGTTTAATTAGGGTTTTGGTCCAAATATCGTGCTGGGGCTTCACATGCCTGCAGATAATGGAGCGGGCAGATGGTTTTGTAATCATGCTGAGCGACTTATCCAGTTTGCGTGAGTCACCTTTTAATGTAATGTTATTGGCAAATAGGGTTCAGACTAAGAAATGTGAAGGCTGGAAGTGTTTTAAATTCTTGGCACCTGGGCTGCAAAGACCATTATCCACAGGCTCCAGGTTCCCTGCCATCAATCAAATGTGCACAATGTAAAATTCAACTGTTCCAGTCAGATGTCGACAGAATCTAGAGCGATGCTGACAGCAGATCAGGCAGCCAGCCGTGGATGTACTGTCTGCTTACACCTACTCCAGGGAAAGCATACTCCCGGCACTAAACCAATGTGCATCGTCCCTGCCCCAGTGCATTGCTGTTGGTGAGATTTCTAATCTTAGAAAACCAAGAAGAATGTTTCTACTTAAAACTTTAGTCAGTTCATCCACCTTCCTCACAGCTCAAGGCACCCAGGATTGAACCAGACCTTAGGCACTCGGTGTATGGAATTTACTGATAGAGCTGAGGGTCTACAAGATGGTGGTCAGGCCGCATTTGGAACATTGTGAGCAATCTTGGGCATCATATCTGAGGAAGGATGTGCTGGCTCTGGAGCGGGTCCAGAGGAGGTTTACAAGAATGAGTAGGTTAACACATGATGAGCGTTTGATGGCACTGGGCCTGTACGCCCTGGAGTTTAGAAGAATGAGGGGAGACCTCATTGAAACGTACAGAATAGTGAAAGGCTTGGATAGAGTGGATGTGGAGAGGATGTTTCCACGAGTGCGAAAATCTAGGACTAGAAACATAGAAACATAGAAAATAGGTACAGGAGTAGGCCATTCGGCCCTTCGAGCCAACATCATCTAAAATCAGTACCCTGTTCTTGCTTTTTCCCCATATCCCTTGATTCCTTTAGCCCTAAGAGCTAAATCTAACCCTCTCTTGAAAACATCCAGTGAATTGGCCTTCACTGCCTTCTGTGGCATAGAACTCTCTCGTTGAAGAAGTTTTTCCTCATCTCAGTCCTAAATGGCCTACTCCTTATTCTTAAACTGTGACCCCTGATTCTGGACTCCCCCAACATCGAGAACATTGTTCCTGCAACTAGAGGACATAGCGTCAGAATTAAAGGAGGTTCTTTTAGGAAGGAGATGAGGATAAATTTCTTTAGTCAGATTCCACAGAATCTGTGGAATTCTTTGCCACAGAAGGCTGTGGAGGCAAAGTCAGTGGATAGAATCTTGGTTGGCCTAATTCTGCTCCTATCACATGATCTTATGACCGTGAGGGTTTGCTCTAACTGCTCTAGATTCCTCCCGTATCCCAAGCAAGTGCAAGTAAGTTAGAATGTAGCAACAAGGAACTGCAGATGCTGGTTTATTAAGAAGGACACAAAGTGCTGGAGTAATTCAGCGGGTCAGGCAGCATTCCTGGAGAACATGGATAGGTGATGCTTTGGGTCGAGAATCTTCTTCAGACTGATTGTGGGGGGAAGGCGGGGGGTGGGATAAGAAAGCTGGAAGCGAGGATGGGCAGGGCAAAGTGTGGCAGGACCAGAAGACACAGGTTCCAGGTGAAGGGGAAAAGATTTAATAGGAATCTGAGGGGTAACATTTTCACACAAAGGGCGGTGGGTGTATGGAATAAGCTGCCAGAGGAGACAGTTGAGGCAGGTACTATCTCAAAGTTTAAGAAACAGTTAGACCGCTCCATAGATAGGGCAGGTTTGGGGAGTTATGGGCCAAATGGGGGCAAGTTGGATTAATGTAGTAGGGACATGTTGGCCGGTGTGGCAAGTTGGGCTGGAGGGCCTGTTTCCCTTTAAAGAGCTTCTTAGAGAGGGGTGGAAAGGTTCAGATGAAATTTCAAAGAAAATGGCCTTACATTATTGAAGGCACAGCAACCTCAGCGGTCTGAGATGCACAAAGGGCCTTGGGGAGGGGGGGGGGGGGGGGGGGGGTGTGGAGTTTGTGGAAAGTGGTGTAGTCAGGGCAGCTGTAGAAATGCAAAGAGCAAAGCCGTGTAGGGATTTCAAAACAAGGTGAGGTTCAGTGTTTAAGTGCACTACACTTCCAGTCATATCAACAATACTAATGAATAAAACAATGGTTTAAAAACAGAGCATTGTGATGTTTTCTGTAAATGGTGAGTCTGTGCTTCTGAAGTGCTCCTGGTATTTAGTGCGCTAACTCTAATGAGTGTTAGTTAGGGTGACACCTGTGTAAAAATCAAATTAACAGAAGAGCCCCCTTTATAAAGGGCAACAGCCAGTGAACTCCAAAACTAACGTAAGAGCAGAATAAACACATTATATTGAAGCATTATATGCCCTTCATTCTGTCTGATGTCCAAGGATAATGGATGTTCCCGTATACTGGCTCACAACATTCATTCTGACATCAGAAAGACCCAGGCAAGGGCATTGGTGTGCAAGATTATGTTGACAGACTGGAGCGGCTAGGCTTGTATACACTGGAATTTAGAAGGATGAGAGGGGATCTTATCGAAACATATAAGATTATTAAGGGGTTGGACACGTTAGAGGCAGGAAACATGTTCCCAATGTTGGGGGAGTCCAGAACCCAGGGGCCACAATTTAAGAATAAGGGGGTAGGCCATTTAGAACGGAGATGAGGAAAAACTAGTTCAACTAGTAAATCTGTGGAATTCTCTGCCTCAGAAGGCAGTAGAGGCCAATTCTCTGAATGCATTCAAGAGAGAGCTAGATAGAGCTCTTAAAGATAGCGGAGTCATGGGGTATGGGGAGAAGGCAGGAACGGGGTACTGATTGAGAATGATCAGCGATAATTACGTTGAATGGTGGTGCTGGCTCGAAGGGCCGAATGGCCTACTCCTGCACCTAATGTCTATTGTCTATTGTTTATTGTCTATTGTCTATTGTCTATTGTCTATTGTCTATTGTCTAAGAAGGGGAGGTAGACAAAGCAAAGAGCTCAAACAGCCAGATGATACCCAAATCCTCTGCCATGCACTGCCCTGTCCAGCTTTGTTGGCATAAGCCATGCGTTTGCTCATTGTTACATACAGTAACCCTGTGGAACACCTCCAGCCCACGGTATCTTTCCCTCAGACTCACCTGAATGGCCACATGTATTACATAGATGGGAGGTGCAACTAGTTGGATCAAATTCTTTGCTAAGGAAGGGTTCCAACCCGAAATGTCACCCATCCTTTTTCTCCAGAGATGCTGCCTGGCCCGCTGAGTTAACCCAGCACTTTGTGACTGTCTTCGGTATAAGCCTGCCTCTGCAGTTTCTTGCTACACTCCTTGCATGTTGCCAGGATGTCCTACACTCCTTGCTGCATGGAAACAGGTCCTTCGGCCCACCGTGTCCACACTGACCACCCATCACCCGTTCACACTAGTTCTATTGTACCTCACTTTCTCATTCCCGCCCTGCACACTAGGGACAACTTAGAGGCCCATTCACTTACAAAGCCATACGTCTTTAGGATGTGAGAGGAAACCGGAGCAAACCCATACAGTCACAGGGAGAACATACAAACTCCACACAGACAGCCCCCGAGTGCAGGATCGAACCACAGTCTCTGGCACTAATGAGGCAGCAGCTCTACCAGCTGTGCCACTGTGTCGCCATTAAAATTTGTAGGCACTAAACTTTTAACGCACCTAGCCCACATTCTAAAATGTAAGTTTTTATTCACAAAATGCTGGAGTAACTCAGCAGGTCAGGCAGAGAAGGAATGGGTGACGTTTCATGTCGAGACCCTTCTTCAGACTGATGTCAGGGGGGTGGGACAAAGGAAGGATATAGGTGGAGACAGGAAGACAGTGGGAGATCTGGGAAGGGGGAGGGGAAGAGAGGGACTGAAGAGCTATCTAAAGTTGGAGAAGTCGATGTTCATACCGTTGGGCTGCAAGCTGCCCAGGCGAAATATGAGGTGCTGTTCCTCCAATTTCCAGTGGGCCTTACTATGGCACTGGAGGAGGCCCAATGACAGAAAGGTCAGACTGGGAGTGGGAGGGGGAGTTGAAGTGCTCAGCCACCGGGAGATCAGGTTGGTTAAGGCGTACTGAGAGAAGGTGTTGAGCGAAGCGATCACCGAGCCTGCGTTTGGTTTCGCCGATGTATAGAAGTTGTAATGTAAGTGCTCTTTCAGGAAATTTGACAACCTTTTACGATGTTGTCAAAGGCTTAAAGCTCATCTTGCAAATAGCTAAACATGTGAATACCTGGCATGCAGCCACTCGACAATCAGTGCTGATTGGATGCACATGGACATTTTCATTTGCACTTTTCAATGACTACAGAATGCCTTTCGCATGTTACAGCAGCAAGAGATTAACATCAATAGGCTCTACTTTCCACCAAAACCAGGTTTTAAGGCATTGTTCCAGCAAAGAGCGGCACGGTGGCGCAGTGGTGGAGTTGCTGCCTTACAGCGCATGAGACCCGGGTTTGATCCTGACCATGGGTGCTGTCTGTATGGAGTTTGTACATTCTCCCTGTTAAAAACTGCATGGGTTTTCTCCGGGAAGCTCTGGTTTCCTCCCACACTCCAAAGACGTATGGGTTTGTACCCTAGTTGGCTTGGTATAAAATGTAAACTGTCCCTAGTGTGTGTAGTATATAGACTAACGGTGCAGGGATCGCTGTCGGCGCGGACTCGGTGGGCTTGTTTCCGCGCTGTATCTCTAAACTAAACTAAACTAAACAGATTCGCAAGGATCAAAGTCGTAGCCTGCCAAATCTCTCCCTATAACTCAGGCTCACGAATCCTGGCAACATTTGCGTAAACGTTCTCTGCATTCTTTCCAGCTTGGTGGCATATTTTCTAAAGCAGGATGACCAAAACTCAACACAACTGAACACTGAACCAGTAATCTGGAGAAATTCTTATGTAAGAATTATACAGTGCCTTTCTTCTTTAAAAGGAAACTTGATCAATGTCCAAGTAGATATCCTATTCTGTCCCTGAGATGTTTACAAGTGCTCTGGTGGGGGAGGATGTTGAATGTTTAGATATGGCATTCCTGTGTATGGGCAATGGTTTTTTTATCTAATTTGTTAAGCCATACGGAATCTCAAAGAATTATATTTTTAGAAAATGTAACCCTTGAGTTGAAAGGGCCATGTTTTGGAATGATGGGGGAATTTAGATGCTGCCTCAATAAGGCAGCAATGTCAAAGACCCCCACCAGTCCAGCCATGCTCTCATTTCGCCTTTACCATTGGGAAGATGGTGCAGGAGCCTGAAAACAGTGACCACCAGGTTCAAGAATAGCTTCTTCCCAGCCTCCAGGGACTGCACAATGACCATGACCATCCATGGATTCCATCTGAGATTGTACTATAGACTTTGGTTTTGCACTGTTATGGTAAACTACTTTTATTTATTTATGGGATTTGATGGAATCTATGGCAACCTACAGTTATTAATTTATGGATTTTTTTTTGATGATTATATATTTATCTGTGTGTTATTGTATTTATGTTGACCTGCAGGAAGTAAGAATTTCATTGTCCTGTAGTCAGTGCATATGATAAGTAAATACTTGTTTAGACAAAAGGAATAGGTGACGCTTCGGGTCGAGACCCTTCTTCGGTCTGAAACGTCACCTATTCCGTTTCTCCAGGGATGCTGCCTGACCCGCTGCGTTACTCCAGCATTTTGTGCCTAACTTTGGTGCAAACCAACATCTGCAGTTCCTTCCTTGTTTAGACAGGTGGTAGTGTGGTGAATGGTGAAGGATAATGTGCACAGCAAATTGTGGAAATTCTAGAAGTTCAGAATTTGAATGGGATACATTGGTATTTTATTTCCTGGCCAAAGGCAGTTAGCAAATGAAACAAAACAAATTATATTTGAATAAGGAGTTAATGGAGTTAAAAATTGAAATTGTTTTAATAATTAATTTAATTCGAAAAGCTGCAAATGTTTAAAAATTATCAATTGAATGCTATTATTTTGACTTGGACCCAGATTGTTACTGGGCCTTCAACACTAATAAAGGGTAAAAATTAATGTGAGCAAAATATGCACATAATGTATGCATTACTACGCCATGCATTTTAAATTAAGAAATTTTATTGGGTTGCTGTTAATTCACAACATGAACATAAACTAGATTTTTTGGCAACTTTTACTTCATTAAAGTGATTAAAAATAACAATATCTGGTTACTTGTGGTTAAGATGAAATCCATTTCAGTGAGTGTCATCATCGAGTTAGAGTCAGGTGCCCAACTTGTCCATGCCAACCAAGAGGCCCCACCTAAGCTAATCTCATTAACCTGTCTTTGACCCACATCCCTCTCAATCTTTCCTATCCACGTATCTGTCCAAATGGCTTTTAAATGTTTTTATCAACTACCTGCTCTGAGCGGACCTCAGATGCGAACGTGATTGCTAGTCTGGCCCTCTTCTCGAGAAAGTTGAGCATCACTGGTTTAGTTGGTAGAATTCAGATCTGGGTCAATTGTGAATATGTGATCTCTAGAGACTTGGGTGCAATAATCTAGTCTCCAGCAAGTGGACATTTTCGGAGATGTCATGAGACCTAGCAATGAGAGCAATCTCATGTCTGAGATGAACATGATATATCCAGTGACCTTATTTCTAAAAAGAGAGCAGGTAACTGAAACCCCCAAGGAAAAGGGAAAAGAGGTCGCCCCAGGAACAGCTGGAGAAGAGGTGTCCAGGCAGAAATGTCTGGGAGTGGGCTCAACTGGGGAGATCGCGAAAGAACTGCCAACAATCGAGTGAGGTGGAGGACATTTGTCAATGGCCTATGCTCCCTAGAGGATCAAAGGGCTTAAGATGAAGAACTGATCCTTCGTGTCCTGGTCAATATATCTCACCATCCACACCACAAAAATAAGACACGTTAAAGTCTTCAGGACATCGATATTGAATTTTCCAACTTTAACTAACTCACTCTTTCTGTATCAATCTATATCAATATTTTGGCCATTTTTACCCATTATCATTATGACTCATTTTTCATTTTCTTTTTTCGTGTGGTCTTTTGGTGCATATTTTGTTACTGCTTGCCTCAACTATCTGTTACCATTAGTAACAGATTATTCAGACAGAGAAGCCTAATCTGCTTTTAGCTGCCTTGTTAAACCACCTGGTTTTACCCCATCAGAGATATTCCCTTTTTCCTACTCAATACTCCCCCAGCTTTGTCGGCAATTCAAGATAACCTGCTTTCTCTCTTTTCCCAGGTCTGATGAATGGTCTTGCCTGACCTGCTGAGTGTTTCCGACTAAGTCTTCATACCACTAAGATCACACTCTCCAGCCACCATTACATTGTCGTCCGTGGGAGTTTGCAGTGTGCAAATTGGCTGCTACACTTCCTTCATTACCTCAGTGACTGCGATGCATAAAGAGCTTTATAAGCTGCAAAGTGCTTTGGGAAACCCTGGAGCTATGAATGGCACCACGTAAATACAAGCCTGCCTTTCCTTTTGTTTTCAAAACTGAAGTCCAGAGTGTTAACTTTACCATATGTTTTTATTTTCCAGGCCAAAATTAGTTTCCAATGCTACTTTTTATTTGACTCTGGCAGTCGTCTCAAAGTGTGCCAGGGAACAGTAAAAGCACTGGGACATTGCCCTCTGATGACACACTGCTGAAACTGCTGCTTTCCCCAGTACGTTCAACGCAGCTCGAATATTCAAATTTGTCCAACTTTCCAGAAAATAAATGCGTGCTTCGATTCCAACTTTGCATCAAGGAAAAATGATCGGAGTCACAAACTGCTGCCGAGCGGGGTCTGAGCTCAATGTCAAATCCGTTATAAACGCAAATAAGTGTCAAGCAGGAATTAGTTGTGAAATGTTCCTTGAGGCCAGGCATAATACACCCTGACAACAGGGGAAGCAAGTGTAGCTGACGTGACATAAAAACAATCATTTTGCACACCTGCTCGGCCTGCTAACGTGGTTAGGATCTCGGTTGCCATAGAGATCGACCACAAATGCAATTCTGAAGTGAAGTGAATTGGACACATGTGGAGGGAGTCCACTTGCTTCAC
Source organism: Rhinoraja longicauda (assembly GCF_053455715.1). Taxonomy (NCBI): domain Eukaryota; kingdom Metazoa; phylum Chordata; class Chondrichthyes; order Rajiformes; family Arhynchobatidae; genus Rhinoraja; species Rhinoraja longicauda. The sequence continues at coordinate 9,160,431 of NC_135980.1, read as the reverse complement.
ATAATAAGCAGAGATATGTACGAAGAAACGGCTGCAAGCGAGCACAAGAAATGGGAGGTAAGGGACTGGGAAGAAGCAAGATACTTAAGTACAAAATGTGGAATGAGCAAACATTAATGCCGTGCCCTGGTCTAAATAAATTGGACAGGGTCAATGTTGCTGCGGACAGACAAACAGCCTTGTATTTTCAGGAACTGAGGGGATTCTGAGAATGCTCAGCTCCTGAAGATTATCCATCTGCAAACATTGAATGAGCGAGTTTGAATGCCATTATTTCAATTTGTAGAAAGCAAAACTGATGCAGACCATTAAAAGAAATGCACAGTGGGTTTACTAAGAAAGAAATAAAGTCTGAAATTGCTGGATTTTGAATAAATAGGTTTTCTCATCGGGTAATTGCAACTTGGCGGTGTGTGCAAAGATGCACAGGAGAGGAAGGCTGTATGTTTCAATTTTGTGCAACTCCATGGCTAAGTGACGGGAGCAGATTACCAGTTCATTTAGGGAATATTCAGGCGAAAAAACTTGTGCCAAGTCTTCTACTCCTGTTCAGTATCCAACAATATCTCCTAACGACTCAAGAAACTTCAGTTATAAAGTCATACAGCATAGACTCAGGACCTTTGGCCCAACTTTCCCATGCCGACCAAGATGCCTCATCTACACCAGCCCCCCCCCCCCCTACCCCATGTTTGGCCCATATCCCTCCAAACCTTTCCTATCCAAGTACCTGTCCAAATGGCTTTTGCATGTTGCTACGGTAACTGCAGTTGCTGGAATCTTGAGCAACATACAAAGTTCTGTAGGGCCGCAGCAGATCAAGCAGCATCTATGGAGGAACAAAGTCTGAATAAGGGGCGCAACCTGACGCGTCGTCTAACCATTCCTTCCACAGATTCGGCCCAACTTGTCCAACCGATCAAAATGCTCAATCAAAGTGAGTCCTATTTTCTTACATTAGCCCGTAGCCCTCTAAAACTTTCCGATCCATGTACCTGTCCGAATGTCGTCCAAATGGTGTGCCTGCCTAAACTACTTCCTCTAGCAGCTTTTTAAAAATATATCCATCATCATCTATCTGAAAAGGTTGTTCCTCAGGTTCCTATTCAATCTTTCCCCTCTCACCATAAATCCATGCCCTCTCGCTCTTGATTCCCCTAACCTGGGAAAAAGACATTGTGCATTCACCCTATCTAATCCCCCCATGGTTTTATGCACCTTTGAAAGATCATGCCTCACCTTGCTGTGTTCCAAGGGATAAAGTCCCACACTGCCCAACCTCTCCCTGTAGCTCAGGGCCACAAGTCCTGGCAACAGCCTCTGTGTATTCAGCCTTGTGCTCAACATTTTAAGGTACTTTGCAAAAGTAAATAGGGAAAATTATTTCCTCATTATTATATTGTAATTAGAGGGCAAAGGTTCAAGATAAGATAAAATTCAAAGGAAGTTTAGGAGAATGATTTATTTACCTCTGATTGTCAGGACATAATTGCCTAGAAACTCATGCCGATTTGGTGATACTAAACATACATTATTTCACCACATTGAAGCATTCATTTATTAAAACTTGAAGATGACTGATAGATCTTTACTTTAGATAACTAGTCAAACTTAGGAAGTGTGTTAGAAAACGCCTTCAGGTGTTTTATGTGGACTTTGATCATTTTATTTGCTACTACATTATTTAGCAACAAACATAAGAATTACCGATGTATCTTAATCTTATATTTAGTTTAGTTTAGTTTAGTTTAGTTATACAGCGTGGAAACAGGCCCTCCAGCCCACCGAGTCCGCGCCGACCTGCGATCCCCGCACATTAGCACTACCCTACACACACTAGGGACAATTTTACATTTATACCAAGTCAATTAACCTACAAACCTGTATGTCTTTGGAGTGTGGGAGGAAACCAAAGATCCCGGAGAAAACCCACGCGGTCACGGGGCGAACCTACAAACTCTGCACAGACAGCGCCCGTAGTCGGGATCAAACCCTAGTGCTGTAAAGCAGCAACTCTACCATTACGCCAATGTGGTTTTCTGTTTATACAGTGCGTTTAATGCTACCATGTATGGGTACATTTCTAAGTACAGGTACACCACCGATTTTCCGGAAACTGATGGTCTGACGCGTTCCTTTAATCCGGAGAAAAATTACGAGAGCGCTGTGTGTGGTGCAAGCTCTTTTAGGACGTACGTCTCCGTCCTGAAAGAGTTAATTGTTTAGATTTTTAAAATTTAGATTTAGAGATACAGCACGGAAACAGGTCCTTCGGCCCACCGAGTCCGCGCCGCCCAGCGATCCCCGCACATTAACACTATCCTACACACACTAGGGACAATTTTTACATTTTACCCAGTCAATTAACCTACAAACCTGTACGTCTTTGGAGTGTGGGAGGAAACCGAAGATCTCGGAGAAAACCCACGCAGGTCACGGGGAGAACGTACAAACTCCTTACAGTGCAGCACCCGTAGTTTACTTCTTTGTTAATTGTTAATTCTTTATTTTAAATTGCTAGCAGTCCAAGGTGCTTTAGAGCTATGGGAGGGGTATAATTAGTGGGTCACAGGTGTATTGTTGAGTTATTATGTGCCCTCTGTTGTTCCGGCAAAATGAATAATTCGGCAAGGTTCTTGGAACCAAGGGTGCCGGAAAATTGATGGTGCACCTGTAATTGAGCTGCATAAAGCCCGTTTGAGAAGGCACAACTACGATGGGTACAAAACCTGAAAGAGACTACAACTTAAGACACATTGTGACTGAGGAAACTGGGAAAAGATCAGGTCGGTGGGATCAAAGAGGAAATCCTTTGGTAGTTGGACCCTTGCTTGATTGCAGATAAATTATTATGAATGGGGACACAAGAGACTGTGATTTGCTCAGGATTACAGCATCTGCAACGTGCTGGAGGAACTCGGCAGATCAGGAAACATCTGTGGAGAGAATGGATGGTGTTTTGGGTTGGGGCCCTCCAGTAGACTAATGGAATAAGGGGCGGGGGGGGGGAAGAATGCTGGAAAAGAGGTGGGAGTGGGGTAAAGCCTGGCAAGTGATAGGTGGATACAACTGAAGGGAAAGGGGAGGGGGGTTGTAGATGGGTGGAGATAGTGACAAAGGCTAGAGATGAAAAGGAGATAAAAGGGTGTCAGATAAAGAAAGAAGAAGTGATATGTAAGGCCAGAAGGAGGGATATTAGTGAAAGGGGTCTGAGGGGGGGGAGGGGAAAAAGAGGATAAAAGAAAAGATGGGACTCAGGGATGTGAGAAGAGTGTACAGAAGAGGGGAAAAGAGCAGGGTCACTGGAGGGGTGGGAGATGGTGGGAGAAATGGGTTCTCGATAGAGTGGGTTGGCAGGGTTTACTTGAAATTGGAGACATCAATGGTCTTACTACTGGGTTGTAAGCTAGTAAATGTTGCAAACATTTTCTCCCATCATCGAGGGGCGCCTGAAGGAAAATAAACAGGTAATCCATCCTGGACATATGGCGTGTGGTAAAAGGAAATTGAGGTGTCAAAAACAGAGTTATAATGATTAATGAACTCATGGAGCCATGGAAGTAAGTCCTCTCCAACACCAATGTAGTTTTAAGATGAAAATCCAAAAGCCAAAGACCGCAAGTGGCTGGAACACTGAAATAAAATCAGAAAATGCTGACGTCCATTTGACATTTAAAATATCAATTGTTCCTTGCCTTGAAATGTTAATTCCGTCTACTGATGCTACCTAATCTACTGAGTATGACTAACATTTTCTGTTTTTATTTCATATTTCCAGCATCTGCAGTATTAACTCTGGCGAGTGATAGGTGGATACAGGTGAGGGAGGTGGTGATCGGCAGATGGGCAGAGAAAGTGACAATGTTTTGAAGTGAAAAGTAGATAAAAGGGAGTCAGTGACGTTTCCACTAGTGGGAGGGTCTCAGACCAGAGGGCACAGCCTCAGAATAAAAGGATGCACTTCTCGAAAGGAGATGAGGAGGAATTTCTTTAGTCAGAGGATGGTGAATCTGTGGAGTTCACAGTCACAGAAAGCTGTGGAAGCAAGGTCATTGGTTTTTTTAAAGATGGAGTTTGACATTGACAAATTCTTGATTAGTAAGGGTGTCAAGGGTTATGGGGAGCAGGCAGGAGAATGGGGTTGAGATCAGCCATGATTGAATGACTGAGTACACTCGATATGCTGAATAGCCTAATTCTGCTCTTATGACATGAACTTGTGAACAAGAATTAACCTTAAGCTGGAGGGGGTAATATGGGCGGAAGGGGATAGATAGGGAGAGGGTAAGGAGGGGGGTTGTAAAGGGAAATGTGGGACTCCAGCAGTTTGTTTTTTACTTAATTTCCAAAGTCCTTTTTCAGGCAGGCTAATGCCATTGACAAAGGAATATTCTTTCATGAGACAAGAAACTGCAGATGCTGGAATCTTGAGCAAAAACACTACGTGCTAGAGGAATGAATGCAGCAGGTCAGGCAGCATGTCTGACAATAGACAATAGACAATAGGTGCAGGAGTAGGCCATTCAGCCCTTCGAGCCAGCACCGCCATTCAATGCGATCATGGCTGATCACTCTCAATCAGTACCCCGTTCCTGCCTTCTTCCCATACCCCCTCACTCCGCTATCCTTAAGAGCTCTATCCAGCTCTCTCTTGAAAGCATCCAACGAACTGGCCTCCACTGCCTTCTGAGGCAGAGAATTCCACACCTTCACCACTCTCTGACTGAAAAAGTTCTTCCTCATCTCCGTTCTAAATGGCCTACCCCTTATTCTTAAACTGTGGCCCCTTGTTCTGGACTCCCCCAACATTGGGAACATGTTTCCTGCCTCTAATGTGTCCAATCCCCTAATTATCTTATATGTTTCAATAAGATCCCCCCTCATCCTTCTAAATTCCAGTGTATACAAGCCTAATTGCTCCAACCTTTCAACATACGACAGTCCCGCCATTCCGGGAATTAACCTAGTGAACCTACGCTGCACAACCTCAAAAGCAAGAATATCCTGCCTCAAATTTGGAGACCAAAACTGCACACAGTACTCCAGGTGCGGTCTCACCAGGGCCCGGTACAACTGTAGAAGGACCTCTTTGCTCCTATACTCAACTCCTCTTGTTACGAAGGCCAACATTCCATTTGCTTTCTTCACTGCCTGCTGTACCTGCGTGCTTCCTTTCAGTGACTGATGCACTAGGACACCCAGATCTCGTTGAACATCCCCTCTTCTTAACTTGACACCATTCAGATAATAATCTGCCTTTCTATTCTTACTTCCAAAGTGAATAACCTCACACTTATCTACATTAAACTGCATCTGCCATGTATCCGCCCACTCACACAACCTGTCCAAGTCACCCTGCAGCCTTATTGCATCTTCCTCACAATTCACACTACCCCCCAGCTTAGTATCATCTGCAAATTTGCTAATGGTACTTTTAATCCCTTCATCTAAGTCATTAATGTATATCGTAAATAGCTGGGGTCCCAGCACCGAACCTTGTGGTACCCCACTGGTCACTGCCTGCCATTCCGAAAGGGACCCATTTATCCCCACTCTTTGCTTTCCGTCTGTCAACCAATTTTCTATCCATGTCAGTACCCTACCCCCAATACCATGTGCTCTAATTTTGCCCACTAATCTCCTACGTGGGACCTTGTCGAAGGCTTTCTGAAAGTCGAGGTACACCACATCCACTGACTCTCCCCTGTCAATTTTCCTAGTTACATCCTCAAAAAATGTCAGTAGATTTGTCAAGCATGATTTCCCCTTCGTAAATCCATGCTGACTCGGAATGATCCTGTTACTGCTATCCAAATGCTCAGCAATTTCGTCTTTTATAATTGACTCCAGCATCTTCCCCACCACTGATGTCAGACTAACTGGTCTATAATTACCCGTTTTCTCTCTCCCTCCTTTCTTAAAAAGTGGGATAACATTTGCTATCCTCCAATCCACAGGAACTGATCCTGAATCTATAGAACATTGAAAAATGATCTCCAATGCTTCCACTATTTCTAGAGCCACCTCCTTAAGTACCCTGGGATGCAGACCATCAGGCCCTGGGATTTATCAGCCTTCAGTCCCATCAGTCTACCCAAAACCACTTCCTGCCTAATGTGGATTTCCTTCAGTTCCTCCATCACCCTAGGTTCTCCGGCCCCTAGAACATTTGGGAGATTGTGTGTATCTTCCTCAGTGAAGACAGATCCAAAGTAACGGTTTAACTCGTCTGCCATTTCTTTGTTCCCCATAATAAATTCCCCTGCTTCTGTCTTCAAGGGACCCACATTTGCCTTGACTATTTTTTTCCTCTTCACGTACCTAAAAAAACTTTTGCTATCCTCCTTTATATTATTGGCTAGTTTACCCTCGTACCTCATCTTTTCTCCCCGTATTGCCTTTTTAGTTAACTTTTGTTGCTCTTTAAAAGAGTCCCAATCCTCTGTCTTCCCACTCTTCTTTGCTATGTTATACTTCCTCTCCTTAATTTTTATGCTGTCCTTGACTTCCCTTGTCAGCCACATGTGTCTCTTACTCCCCTTAGAGTCTTTCCACCTCTTTGGGATAAATTGATTCTGCAACCTCTGCATTATTCCCTATCTGGAGCGAGTAGATTCTGAAGAGGAGTCCTGACCCAAAACATTGCCAGTCCATTCCCTCTACAGATGCTGCCTGACCCGCGGAGTTCCTCCAGCAGGTTGAGTTTTGCTGAATATTCTTTAGTTTTGCATTCCTTGCAAATTTCCCCATATCTGTCCCAAGAGCAGGAAAGAAACAGGATTTTTCCATCAACGATCTTGTCAGAATGAATAAAGATGATTGATTAACATAGAAAGAATTCAAAGGCAACAAAAGTCCTTCTTGATTTGTTCCATTATCAGGAGATTTCATTTGAGCTGAATGTATGGAACCTGTTTTCTGAGTTGATCATTGATCATTTGAAATACTTTATTTTTAATGAGGTGTCTGAATGAAATGTGGGCCTTGGTATTTTGAACCACAAGCTTCTCTCAGTGAACCTTTCTATTTATAAAAGTTGGGAACTTTAGCAAGATGAAGTTAACATATTGCCGTGGCAATGGGAAATGCATGGCTGCCATCCGCCCACCTGCTTTCCACATTCTTTTGTACCATGACTGACATTCAGTGCAGTGTGATGGACCTAAGAGACCTAAGAGACAAGCACGGTTAATTGGAGGTACCGAAAACAGAACAATTACATTCTTCCTGGCTGCAGGCTGCAAAAGCTATACACACGGATAAGAGAAGAGTCCAAAAATTCAATAAATTAATTCATAACCCTGATACTCGTGCAAAAGAAAAACTGGTGCAACCAAAGACATGGTGCATAGAAATTCAGAGTTGTTGATGTTAGTGTTGTGTAGTGTAAGAGCCTGATGGTTGCTGGGAAGAAGCTGTTCTTGAACTGAAGAGAGACACACAGCGCTGGAGTAACTCAATGGGTCAGGCCGCATCTCTGGAGAAAAGGGATGGGTGTCATTTCAGGTTGGGATCCTTCTTCAGACTGAAAGTAGAGAGGAAAGGGGTCCCGACCTAAAAAGTCATCCATTCGCTTCCCCCAGAGATGCTGCCTGACCTGTAAAGTTACTCCAGCGCTTTGTGTCTATCTTTGGTATAAACCAGCATCTGCAGTTCCTTCCTACACACTTTGTCTGTTCTTGAACTTGATGGCCAAGGATTTCCAATGAGATGAGCGAAGCTAGAATGTGGCCAGCGTAGGTCTTTGAAGACATTGACTGCCTTTATTAGCCAGCATTTCCTCTAGATTCGTTTGATGGTGGGGACACCAAAGAACTTCACATTTTGCACCTCTCCAAGATGGTACCATGAGGTCTTAGCTTAGAATGCTTCATCCAAAGAGAAGCATCTCAACAAGCCACCCTCAACACTCTAATCAGCATAGACTTTTATAAGTAAGTTTCTGGAATGGAATTTGAAACCTTAGGTTTCAGGCCAAGAGACAGGAATGCTATCAACAGAGTTTCAGCTGTAAGCAACAAGCAGGTATTCAAAGGGTGACCCAGCCTCTGGTCAGGCAAATCACATGCCTCTTTACCGCACTCAAAAGCTAACACCACACTACAACAGTGAAGTCTTACCGTAGTTTGTTCAAAATTATAATGCAACAAAATGTCAATGGAAAGTGGAGCGTGGGTGAAGTAATCACAGCAAAATGATGAAGTGTCAAGACAATGAGTTTAGTTTAGTTTAGAGATACAGTGCAGAAACAGGCCCTTCAGCCCACAGAGTCCGCACCGACCAGCGATCTCCGCACATTAACATTACCCTGTACACATTAGTGGCAATTTACATTTATACCAGGCTAATTAACCTACAAACCTATGCATCTTTGGAGTGTGGGAGGAAACCACAGATCTCTGAGAAAACCCATGCGGTCATGGGGAGAACGTACAAACTCCGTTCAAACAGCACCCGTAGTCAGGATGGAACCCAGGTCTCTGGTGCTGTAAGGCAGGTTGCAGAAAAAACTAAATCTAAAAATCAATGGATCAAATATTTTCAGCGGCTTATTTACTCCAGTCGATTTGCTTCATTCCCATCTTCTCGAATTGTAGCAAAAGCTGGTCAATAAAAAATGGGACAACCATCCCTGATGGCTAGAGAACAAATATCAGTGGTGTGTGCAGCCAATTCTTGGCTAGTACGGGTTCACAACCCAGCGTTCAGTATTTGCAAGTTTACTACATCAATGTTGAGGGAGTTGTAAATGCTTTCCCAATGTGGGGCAGGAGGAACGTTTTCTAAGCCTTTGGCTTAAAATAATTGTCACAGCAAAGTAGGACAAATTGACTGTTGCCCCCAATCTCAGCGACATGACCACTGTCACAGGACCTATGAATAGATGCGATGAGTTTCATTATATTCCTAAAATAGATATTCCTAAGATTTACAAAAGCTGGAGTATCTCACCGGGTCAGACGGCATCTCTGGAGAAAAGGAATGGGTGACATTTCGGGTCGAGACACTTCCTCAGACGGAGAGTCAGGGGAAAGCAAAACGAGACGGTGATATAGACGGTGATATAGAAAGATGCAGAACAAATGAATGAAAGATATGCAAAAAAGTGACGATGATAAAGGAAACTAGCCATTGTTAGTTGTGGGCTAGATGAAAACGAGTTACAGACAATGAGACTGAAGAGGGGTCTCGACCCAAAATGTCACCCATTCCTTCCCTCCTGAGATGCTGCCTGACCGGCTGAGTAACTCCAGCATTTTGTATGCTCCAGCATCTGCAGTTATTTTCCTACACATGAGATTCAACAAGAGAACTTTAGAACTAGTACAACGGCTTGGTTGGCGGAAAGATGGAGAGAGAGGGGATGCAAGGGTTATTTGAAGTTAGAGAAATCAATATTCATACCGCTGGGTTGTAAGCTGTCCAAGTGAAATATGAGGTGCTGTTCCTCCAATTTGCATTTGGCCTCACTCTGACACCCCAAAACCTCACCTATTCCTTTTCTCCAGAAATGCTGTCTGTCCCGCTGAGTTACTCCAGCTTTTTGTGTCTCCCTTCAGTATAAACCAGCATCTGCAGTTGCTTCCTACCTATTCATTATATTCCTGTCGTTCATCCTAGAGTTGATAACAGCAGCAAACATTTGGAATCTTGAGCTTGCATTATAAAAAGGAGGCCAAATTAAATGACGATTTTTTTCCCCTCACACTTTGATCACTGTAACATTCAAAGGCATTCTGAAGTCATGGACTGATCCTGTTTGTTGAGTGTCAGATCTTGCACGTATGCATGATCTAATTTCTTCCAGAAATCTCTTTTGGACTTTGGTTCAATGACCCTGGTTCATCCTGTTTTCAAGAGAGATGCTGTTTTCAAGAAAGAGTTAAATTTAGCTCTTAGGGCTAAAGGAATCAAGGGATATGGGGAGCAAGCAGGAACGGGGTACCGATTTTAGATGATCAGCCGTGATCATATTGAATGGCGGTGCTGGCTCGAAGGGCCGAATGTCCTACTCCTTCACCTATTTTTCTATGTTTCTCTCCTAACTCAAATTGCTGTAGGAATCCAGACCCACTTGGATGTTGCTGTTTACAACAATCCTGGCTAATTAGATGGCAGCTTGGGAACTTTGTAGAGAGAGAAAAAAACACATGACCTCATATTCTCTGGAATGCAATTTGAAACAGGCAAATTTGTACTTAATGTCCCCCGCTCCCATGAAGCAGGGACTTAAGAATTTCAGAAATGTTAACCTTGGTCTCCAGCATGCCAATTGTCAAGACAATAATAAAAGGGACATTATGCATTCTATATATGGATTTGGAGGGAAAACAAAACCTCAAATGTCCATGACTTTCAACCATATTTTTGTACTGAAATCTCAAGAACTATTAACTGGGTCTTTATCCTGTCATAAATCATACTCTTACTCCAATCTCTATAATACATTGAATGAATCTTTCAACCATCCCAACAACCATTAAGCTGTTGAACACTACGAATTCCAACTAAACTCTGAACCACAACTCCCTGGCTTTGTTTGGTTTTTGCAATATATTGGACTCTGTATTTAGTTATCTATCGAGGACTGTATTTATAACCTGTTGTGCTCTTGCTGTGAGTAAGAATTTGACTCTTCTGTTTCGGACATATGACAATAAAATACTCTTGACTTCACTGTCAGTATATTGCAGATCAGATGCCACACTTTGTACGAGAGAGGAGCAAATCACAGGTAGACAATCCTTTCGTAATGAAAATATGCAATAAGAATTTGGAAATATTTTTTTAAACTTTAGACTTAAGAGATACAGCGTGGAAACAGGCCCTTTAGCCCACGTCGACCAGCGATCCCCATACACTAGCAGTATCCCACACACTAGGGACAATATACAATCTACAGAGGCCGATTAACCGACAAACCTGTACGCCTTTGGAGTGTGGGAGGACACCGGAGCACCCGGAGAAAACCCACGCTGTCACGGGGAGAATGTACAAACTCTGTACAGACAGCACCCACAGTCCAGAACGAACCTGGGTCTCCGGCGCTGTAAGGCAGCAACTCTACCGCTGCACCACCGCGTCACCCCAGTTTACCTGACTGTAAAATGGCCTTGAGATAATGAGATGATCCAAACACTGGCAAGATAGAGAGGTACCCAACAACAACAATGATTGGCACGGTAGCTCAGCGGTAGAGTTGCTGCTTTACAGCGAATGCAGTGCCGGAGACTCAGGTTCGATCCTGACTACGGGTGCTGCACTGTAAGGAGTTTGTATGTTCTCCCCGTGACCTGCGTGGGTTTTCTCCGAGATCTTCGGTTTCCTCCCACACTCCAAAGACGTACAGGTATGTAGGTTAATTGACTGGGTAAATGTAAAAAATTGTCCCTAGTGGGTGTAGGATAGTGTTAATGTGCGGGGATCGCTGGGCGGCGCGGACTTGGTGGGCCGAAAAGGCCTGTTTCCGCGCTGTATATATATGATATGATATGATATATGATATGATTAGTGTCAAAACCATCAATAATTGGCCTCAAGGTCTATTTGGTTCATTTCCCCAACGAGACCAGCAACCGTAAAGAGATAGAACATGGTGGCAATTAACAGTACATCCATCATCCTAACCCAGACACTCCACAAACAACGCCACAAAGTGATTAGCTGGCAATTTATCAAATGTGTATAACATTGTTCAGAAATTAATTGAGAGTAGCAGTCAGCTGGACAAATCAGAAAGTCTTTAAAGCAAGGATCAATGTTGGGGTAATGTGCGGATGTTCGCTGGTCGGCCTGGACCTGTTTTCATACTGTATCTCGAAACAAAAAAATCTCTAATGAAGGGCAAGTTGTTCAACAAAGCGTGGTGGGTATATGGAACAAACTGCCTGAGGACTTGGAAGAAGCATCTTCAATCGCAACTGTTAAAAAACATTTGGGAGGTAAATGGAAAGGAAGGGTGTAGAAAGATATTGGCCAAATGCAAGCAAATGGGATTAGTTTAGTCAAGTCAAGTCAAGTTAATTTTATTTGTATAGCACATTTAAAAACAACCCACGTTGACCAAAGTGCTGTACATCAGTTCAGGTACTAAGAACGAACATACAATGGCACACAAACATAACAGCACATACATAAACAGTTCACAGCGTCCCCTCAGAGGGCCTCAAACGCTAGGGAGTAGAAATAGATTTTGAGCCTGGACTTAAAGGAGTCGATAGAGGGGGCAGTTCTGATGGGGAGAGGGATGTTGTTCCACAGTCTAGGAGCTGCAACCGCAAAAGCGCGGTCACCCCTGAGCTTAAGTCTAGACCGCGGGATAATCAGTAGCCCCAAGTCTAGATTGGTATCTTGGTCAGTGTGGACAAGAAGGGCCGAAGAGCTTGTTTCCAGGCTGTGTAGCCCTATGATTCAAAGAAGCCAGCATGGTGATCCAGGTCAAAACCTCAAGTGCTATCTATGTGGAGTTTGCATGTTCTCCCTGTGACCGCCTGGGTTTCCTCCGAGTTCTCTGGTTTCCTCCCACATCCCAAAAACGTGCGGGTTTGTAATTCGACTGGCCTCTGTAAAATCGCCCCAGTGTGAATAAGAAAGTGGGATAACATAGAGCTAGTGTGAATACGTGATCGATGGTCGTTGTGAGCTCGTTGGCCCAAGGAGCCTGTTTCTATACTGTATTTTGATATAAAGCAAAACGAACAGCCAAGTATTTGGTTTTAGCACCATGGACCTGGTGCTACATCAGCCTAGGCTTCTGGTCTTGGTGAGGGTTCAGCCTTGTCTGTCCAAGTGTGAATGCACGAGTGAGTTCAGAATCAGCCATGGCTATGATACCATCTGTCATTGACCAGCCTGTCAACACTCAGTTAATTGACTCAGCTTGGAAGAATGTAAGAATGGAAGGGAGTGAAAATGAATAAATCAGAGAATCCCCAGGATTTCTTCAGAATCTTGTGCACAGTGGGAGTGCAAATGTTAGAAGACTTATCTCCATGTTAGCTGAGGAAGACTGAAACTCACGTTCCTTCTAAGGATCCCATGGGCACCTTTATTAAATCTGACAAAGCCGGATCATCTCCCGAGGTCAGGAAAAAACCCAAGATATCTACCCTTGTAAAATAGTAATGAGAGGACTCGCGGGATTATTAGCAGTCTGAGAGAATTCTCTTTCCAGAGTTAGCATCACTATTACAGCAAGGAATATGGAGATTAATCCCAAATGGTAGCTCGGAGCCAGGAACTGGATGACTGTACGAAGAATTTTGATTTCCGTGTGCCAAGACTGTTCGGTATGTGGTCTTTTACCTTCTAACGCAGATACACTCGGGAGACCATGGAACAAATGTAACGAGGAGATATTGCCAGGTCCGAAGAATTTTAGCTATGAGGGTTGATTCAAAATGCTTAGTTTAGTTTAGTTTAGTTTAGTTTAGAGAATCATGCTGACCACTGATCTCCTCTACACTAGTTCAATGTTATCCCACTTTCGCATCCGACACACCAGGGACAATTTATAGAAGACCATTAACCAACAAACCTGCACATCTTTGAAATGTGCAAGGAAACCAGTGCCCCTGGAGAAAACCCACTCGGTCACAAGGAGAACGTACATACTCCACCCAGACCGCACCCATAATCAGGATTGAACCTGGGCAGTGCCGGATTAACATGGTAGCAAAGGCAGCATTTGCTGCAGGCCCCGCACTAAATGCTTGCAAGCTAAATGCTTGAAATCGGCATCCCACTGGGGGGCGCTGTGTTGCGCGCGCCGCTCCCCAACCACCGCGGTTTGCATGCGTTGGCAGGGCTGCGCGGACCAATGGGCAGCTGGCGCGTCACCGCCCAATCGCCAACCCCGAGACACAGACGTCCTCCCCCCCCCCCCCCCCCCCCCACACACACCCAGAGGTGATGGAGACCGGCACCGGCAGCGGCCGCAAGACAGAGACAGGCAACGGTAGCAAGGCAGAGACAGGCAGCAGCAGGAAGGCAGAGAAAGGCAGTGGCAGCGGCACACAGGTGAGAGACCGGGGTAGACTGTGGGGTGGGGGGAGCACCGTTAATTGGTGCTTTGACAAGGCGTGGGTTGGGACTGGTTTGGGGCAGAAGCTGGTGTGAGGGTCAGTGTTGCTGGGGTGTGTGGGGGGTGAGGGTCAGTTTTGCTGGGGTGTGAGGGGATGAGGGTCAGTGTTGCTGGGGTGTGAGGGGGTGTGTGTGGGGGGGGTGAGGGTCAGTGTTGCCGGGTGTGAAGGGGTTGCGGAGGGGGTGAGGGTTAGTGTTGTCGGGGTGTGTGGGGGGTGAGGGTCAGTGTTGCTGGGGTGTGAGGGGATGAGGGTCAGTGTTGCTGGGGTGTGAGGGGGTGTGTGTGGGGGGGGTGAGGGTCAGTGTTGCCGGGTGTGAAGGGGTTGCGGAGGGGGTGAGGGTTAGTGTTGTCGGGGTGTGTGGGGGGTGAGGGTCAGTGTTGCTGGGGTGTGAGGGGGTGTGTGTGAGGGGTTGAGGGTCAGTGTTGCTGGGGTGTGAGGGTGTGTGTGTGAGGGGGTGAGGGTCAGTGTTGCTGGGGTGTGAGGGGGTGTGTGTGGGGAGTGAGGGTCAGTGTTGCTGGGGTGTGAGGGGGTGTGTGTGAGGGGGTGAGGGTCACTGTTGCCGGGTTGTGAGGGGGTGAGGGTCTGTCGCCGGGTTGCCGGGTGAGATGGGGTGGTCGATTCGCTCTTCTTGCTTGCTCAGGTGTTGTTACTACTTTATCTCTTCTACGTGGTTGTGTTAGTTCTTGTCCAAATAAAGTTTATTTTAATATATTCTGTGTGTCACATCAGCTCGGCACCTGAAAACACGACGCATACCTTTTTATTTCCTGACATTCACAGGTTTATTTACATAAACCATTTATTTTTAAATGCATATTTAAATGCATATTTCAGATAGCAATGAGCAAAAGAGCCAGAGATTTGAGGAAGGATATTCTTGCTATGGAGGGCGTGCAGCGTAGGTTCACTAGGTTAATTCCCGGAATGGCGGGACTGTTGTATGTTGAAAGGCTGGAGCGATTGGGCTTGTATACACTGGAATTTAGAAGGATGAGGGGGGATCTTATTGAAACATATAAGATAATTAGGGGATTGGACACATTAGAGGCAGGAAACATGTTCCTATGGCGAGTCCGAAACTTGTTGGTTGTAGACGAAGTTTATTGCAGCCGCAATACACGAATACAGAGTTAAACAACAAGGTACAGGACAACCAATACAAACTTACTGTCTTCCTTGAAGACTTCGCCGAACTGACTAAAAACGGGCGCCAAACGCGCACCTGACATCGCTGGCCAATCAGCGATGTCGTTCCCTGGACCAATCCCCATGGTCGCGTTCCCACGTGACCTCGCTGGCCAATCCGAGGGTTCGACGACCTGGACCATTCTCTATGGTCGCTACATGACCCCCCCCAGAACCCGAGGTGCGGAACCTAGCTGGGAGCCGGATTTCGCGACCATAACGAGTACGGAGAGGGACAGCCTGAACCACAGGAGCCGGAGGTTCCGGACTTGGAGGAACAGCCGGAACGAGAGGTTCTGGAGGAACTACCGGCACGGGGGGTTCTGGAGGAACTGCCGAAAAGGGGGGTCCTGGAGGAACTGTCGGAACGGGGGTTTCTGGACTGGGCGGAACTAACGGAGGTCGGCCTCTCCTAGGGGTTTGACCGACCAGGACTGGTTGATCCGGGTCCAAATGGGCAGGTTTGAGCCGGGACACCGAGACGAGTTCACTCTTGCCGCCCATGTCTAAGGTGAAAGTAGCCGTTCCCTTACGTAAAACCCGGAACGGCCCTTGATAGACCTTCTGCAACGGGGCGCGATGGGCATCTTTACGCAGAAAAACAAACTCACAGTCCTTCAGGGAAGACGGTTCATGTACCATGGGACACCCATGACGTGAAGTCGGCACTGGAGCCAGGGAGCCCACCCGTTCCCGGAGAGATGCTAACGCTGATGGGACTGTAGGGAGCAGGGTTGAAGGGTCCGGAAACAGATCTCCAGGTACTCGAAGTGTCGAGCCATATACTAGCTCTGCGGACGACGCACCGAGATCTGGCTTAGGAGCAGTCCTGATGCCCAAAAGAACCCAAGGGAGTTGGTCTACCCAGTCCGGGCCTTCAAGCCTTGCACTGAGGGACGCCTTAAGTTGGCGGTGGAACCTTTCTACGAGTCCATTTGCCTGGGGGTGATATGCAGTTGTGGGTTGTAACTTGGACCCGTACAGTTCCGCCAGCGCGGCCCAGAGGGACGAAGTGAACTGTGGCCCTCTGTCAGTTGTAATAACTGCCGGGACCCCGAAACGAGCTACCCAATGAAGGGCCAAAGTCCTAGCACAAGACGCTGACGAGATATCAAACAATGGGAAAGCCTCTGGCCACCGGGTGAACCGATCCACCACCGTGAGGAGGTGGGTGTAGCCCCGGGAGGAAGGCAAAGGCCCGACCAAATCCACGTGGATGTGGAAAAAACGACAAGCCGGGACCTCGAAATCCTGTACGGGGGGCTGGACGTGGCGCTGGACTTTAGCGGTCTGACAGGGCACGCAGGAACGTGCCCACCCCGCTACCTGTTTCCGCAGGCCATGCCAGACAAACCTCGCTGCTACCAAGGCAGAGGTGGAGCGGATGGACGGGTGCGCCAGCCCATGAATGGCATCGAAAACCCGGCGCTGAAGGGAGGGCGGTACTACCGGCCTGGGACGAGGAAGAGAAACATCGCACCAGACTTTCGTGCCCTCCGACCCACAAGCTACCTGGGCCAACTTCAATCCCGAAGTGGTGGACTGGTAAGCCGAAACGGTATCCGCTAGGAGCTGTGCCTCCGCGAGCTCCTGGGGATCCACTTCGCAGTCCACCGCCGAAATAGGGGGAAAAGCAGGTCTAGACAGGGCGTCAGCAACGGCATTAAGCTTACCCGCGATATGACGGACATCTGTGGTAAATTCGGAGATAGCAGTCAGGTGCCGCTGCTGGCGGGCCGACCATGGGTCAGACAATTTCAAAAAAGCAAATGTTAATGGCTTGTGGTCCGTAAATGCCACAAATGGGCGGCCCTCGAGGAAATACCTGAAATGACGGACAGCTAAATAGAGAGCCAGAAGCTCTCGGTCAAATGCGCTATATTTCAGCTCGGCCGAATTTAGTTGCCGGCTGAAAAACGCTAAAGGCTGCCAACGGCCACCGACCTGCTGCTCCAGAACTCCACCCACCGCCACGTCAGAGGCGTCAACCGTCAGGGCCGTGGGGGCGGAGGGGCTCGGATGGACCAACATGGTGGCGTCTGCCAAGGCTGCCTTAGCTGCCGTAAAAGCCGACTCTGCGGCCGGGGACCACAACAACTCTACCGGATTCCCTGCAAGGCATTGGAAAAGCGGGCGCAGGACTCGCGCCGCTGCCGGGACGAATCTATGGTAGAAATTAACCATGCCTACGAACTCCTGCAGCCCTTTTACTGTGGTGGGCCTGGGAAAAGCCCGGATAGCTTCCACCTTCTCGGGCAAAGGGGCAGCGCCGGCAGGAGTAATTCTGTGCCCTAGAAAATCGAGGGCAGGCAGGCCGAATTGACATTTGGAGGGTTGGATAATGAGCCCGTGGTCTTGGAGCCGCTGGAACACGGTCCGCAAATGGGCCTGGTGTTCCTGCACTGAGGGGCTGGCTACCAGGATGTCGTCTAAATAAATAAACAAAAAGGGTAAACCCCGGCCCACGCGGCCCATCAGTCGCTGGAAAGCCTGTGCCGCGTTCTTTAAACCGAAAGGCATACGCAACCATTCAAACAACCCGAACGGAGTAATAGTTGCAGTTTTTTGTATGTCCTCCGGTCGCACCGGAATCTGATGGTATCCTCGCACCAAATCGATTTTGGAAAACACCACCGCTCCTTCCAGCCCAGATGAAAAGTCCTGTAGGTGCGGTATGGGGTAGCGATCAGCCGTGGTGACAGCATTGAGACGCCGATAATCGCCACATGGCCTCCACCCCCCAGATGCCTTGGAGACCATGTGTAACGGCGAGGCCCACGGGCTGTCAGACTGACGGACAATTCCCATTTCCTCCATCTTCCTGAACTCCGCCCTTGCCACCACCAGTTTGTCTGGCGGTAGTCTCCTGGCCCGAGCGAAAACGGGAGGGCCTTCGGTGCGGATGTGATGGACCACACCGTGCTTAGCCGAAGGTGCGTCAAAACGTTGGACGAGCAGCTCTGGGAACTCTGCCAGAATCGCAGCATACGAGTCGGGGGCCGCGACGACGGCCTGGACAGTAGGGCTGGGCGAGGAGGCGATTGTCGGAGCGACGTGCTCATCTTCGGCAGAGGGTCGGAGGTCGTTACCGCGGACATCAGGAACCAGTGAAAAAGCCCAGAGAAAATCTGCGCCCAGGATCGCTTGTTTGACGTCGGCTATGATGAATGGCCATTCGTACGTGCGGAGGCCTAACACAAGGGACATCTCCCGTGTACCGAAAGTGCGAATTGGGCTGCCATTAACCGCGATGAGGATGGGACCTGTCTTACCCGATCTGGTTTCGAGGTCGGTCGGCGGCACTATGCTGACGATGGCTCCCGTGTCTACCAAAAATTCTGTGTCCGTGAATCGATCATGGACATAGAGGCGCCGGTTCTGGCCAATCGTAACTGCCCCTATGTACGATCGGCCGAGGCATTTCCCGCGAAGGTACAAGGCAAACGACAGTTGCGGGATTCGTTACCCCATCGTAGGTGATAATAGCACCAGCCGTGCTTGTGCGGATCTTTTTGGCGGGCTTTCGGAGAATTGGCGGGAGACGTGGCGCCATCTTGCCGTCGCTGTGGCGTGGCCACCGATGTCGAGACTTTGTTGATTGAACCACTTGCCTTGTTTTTTGCCGCTATGAGCGCGTCCGCTTTCGTTGCATATGCTTCGGGGTCCTTAAAAGAACAATCCGTAAGCAGCAGTCGGACATCCTCGGGAAGTTTCTCGCGGAATGCCTGTTCAAACATCGGGCAATCCGTATGCTCACCGGCTAGCATCATCATTTCGGCCATGAGGACGGAAGGCAGTTGGTCTCCAAGATCCGGTAGGTGCAGAAGTTTTGCCGCACCACCATGCTTATTCAACCCGAAGGTTCGTAGTAATACCTTCTTCATGGCCTCGTATTTGTCTTCCGCAGGTGAATTTACGATGAACCGCATCACGCGCTTGGTTGTGTCCGGCGATAGCGTGCTGACGAGGTAGAAGTACTTCGTGGACTCGTCCGACACCTTCTTTATATGGAATTGAGCCTCGGCGTGGATAAGCCAAGCTTGCGGTGCGGACGTCCAAAATAACGGAAGATGAACGCCTGCCGCGCTTGACTCCGGTGTGCCCTGCTCAGCCATTGTCAACGAGGCGTCGGGTTCCTGCTCAGTCGGTGATCGTCCAGATCACGTCGGGGTCACCAATATGGCGAGTCCGAAACTTGTTGGTTGTAAACGAAGTTTATTGCAGCCGCAATACACGAATACAGAGTTAAACAACAAGGTACAGGACAACCAATACAAACTTACTGTCTTCCTTGAAGACTTCGCCGAACTGACTAAAAACGGGCGCCAAACGCGCACCTGACATCGCTGGCCAATCAGCGATGTCGTTCCCTGGACCAATCCCCATGGTCGCGTTCCCACGTGACCTCGCTGGCCAATCCGAGGGTTCGACGACCTGGACCATTCTCTATGGTCGCTACATTCCCAATGTTGGGGGAGTCCAGAACAAGGGGCCACAGTTTAAGAATAAGGGGTAGGCCATTTAGAACGGAGATGAGGAAGAACTTTTTCAGTCAGAGAGTTGTGAAGGTGTGGAATTCTCTGCCTCAGAAGGCAGTGGAGGCCAGTTCGTTGGATGCTTTCAAAGGAGAGCTGGATAGAGCTCTTAAGGATAGCGGAGTGAGGGGGTATGGGGAGAAGGCAGGAACGGGGTACTGATTGAGAGTGATCAGCCATGATCGCATTGAATGGCGGTGCTGGCTCGAAGGGCTGAATGGCCTCCTCCTGCACCTATTGTCTATTGTCATTATGCTTCTGGAAGCGCAAAACGTAAAGCGAAGGAAGAAAAAGAAAGAAGAGACCAACTTGTGAAATCAAAACCCGTAAGTTGACAGAATATTTGAATGTTCATGGTGATGCTGTAATGGCTGAAGCTGGAAATAGATGAACAACTAGTACTAGTGCGGCAGAAGGCATGATACAGAAACAGCCCGCATCCAATGAATGCTAAAGAACAAGTGAAAAGACCAAGTACTCTAATGATATTGGTGAATGGCCAAACAATCTGGATGATTGTGATCGTGAATATTGAATAGCCAAGGGAAGTGATGAATGTCAATGTGTTAATTGTGGCTAATCTTGCGATTGTATGACAATGAAAAGATTTTAGATTTGGAGATACAGCGCAGAAACAGGCCCTTCGGCCCACCGGGTCCACGCCGCCCAGCGATCCCCGCACACTAACACTATCCTACACCCACTAGGGCCAATTTTTACATTTGCCCAGCCAATTAACCTACATACCTGTATGCCTTTGGAGTGTGGGAGGAAACCGAAGATCTCGGAGAAAACCCACGCAGGTCATGGGGAGAACGTACAAACTCCGTACAGACGGCGCCCGTAGTCAGGATCGAACCTGAGTCTCCGGCGCTGCATTCGCTGTAAAGCAGCAACTCTACCGCTGCGCCACCGTGCGGCCAAAGAATCCTCGGCACTGTCAGAAGTCTTATTTCACATATGTTCATAATCCTACAAACAAGCAACATGCAAGAAATTGGTTATGCTATTCAGAAAGCAAATGAAACCTATTCTGTTTCCCATGCAAGGTTATGACTTCAGGATGTTCATCAAAATTTAGTGAAGAGGGGTTTAATGACTGGAAAAATGCAAGCAATCTGTTACGTCGTCGTGAAGAAAGTTCCTCACATAGACAAGCTTTAATTTCACTGTCGATGCGTAAAAACAAAGGTGAACGTGTCGATTCCCAACTTGTGAAACAAATGCTGAACAAAAGTATTGGCGCACACGTCTTGAGCGAATAATTGAAGTTGTAAAGTTTTTAGCAGAACGAGCCCTTTCATTTCGTGGTAATGATGAAACTGTTGGCTCTCCCTCATAATGGAAATGACTTGGGGTTGTTAGAATCACTGGCCAAGTTTGACCCTTTTCTGGCAGGGCACATAAATACTCATGCAAACAAAAGAAAGGGACATAAATCATACCTATCTAAAACAACATGTGAGGAATTCATCAACCTGATTGGATCCAGCATACTGGATCACATTATCGGTGAAGTGAGGAAATACAAGTATTATTCTGTTTCTTTGCATTCTACTCCAGATATATCTAATGTGGACCAGCTGACTTTGACTGTGCGCTACATTTTGCCGTCTGGACCAGTTGAAAGATTTCTGATTGGAAGGTTTTTGGATATGGAAGGTCATAGTGCTGAACAGCTCGCTCCAAGTTTACTTGGCTTTTTAAAGGATCAGCCATGATTGAATGGCAGAATAGACTGGATGGGCCGAATGACATTATTCTACTCCTAGAACTGATGAACTAGCAAAATAGTCAAATATTTGCTGAAATTCATACAGATTTGCTGGATTAAATTTGTAGTAGGTTAGAAAAATCTGCATCCTCGAAAGCGCCCAAATGTTCCGTTCTCAGCTCGGGAAGCAGATCAAAGTGACCATGGAAGACATTGGGTGACACGGTGGCGCAGCGGTAGAGGTACTGCTTTACAGCGCCAGAGACCCGGGATTCCTCCTGACCATGGGTGCTGTCTGTACGGAGTTTGTACGTTCTCTCCGTGACCATCATGGGTTTTTTCCAGGTGCTCCACTTTCCTCCCACACTCCAAAGGTTTGTAGGTTAATTGGCTTTGGTGAGAATTGCAAATTGTCCCTAGTGCGTAGGATAGTGCGAGTGTATGGGGGATTGCTGGTCGGCGCGGGCAAGGTGGGCCGAAGGGCTTGTTTCCGAGCAGTATCTCCAGATTAAACTTAACTAAAAAATGGAAGTGGAGGGGAGAGTGCTGGAGGTTACAGACGACGTGTTTGGAGTTGTGTAGGAAGGGACTGCAGACGCTGGTTTAAACCAAAGGTAGACACATATTGCTGGAGTAACTCAGAGGGTCAGGCAGCATCTCTGGATAGAAGGAATGGATGACGTTTCGGGTAGAAACTGACTGAATAACCAACAAAAAAACAGAAAACTTGGCTCACCAACAAATTATATTTGTAATACGAATTGCAAATATCTCATGTAGGATTTGATGTCATAAGGTCATATGATCCCATGTGAAGTATATGATCTCATGACTCATTTTAACAGCCCGAAGGTTGTTTTGTACCAACTTCTTGAGTGTTTGGTGTCTAACCCTCAAGCAAACACATTGAAAGGTAACAATTTGGGAGAAATGGACGTGTCTTGTCAAGTGGTGCATGTGAATTTTATGATGTTGGTGTTAAAAAAAGCATTGAAGTAGGCACAATAAGCATGAACTGCCTTTTAATTCCTGCCAAATTAGGGAGTGACTGGTAGAATTCCTAGTGTCAAAACAACACTTCCAATACTAATTGCTATGTATTATATAGCTTCATTCTTTCTAACCCATTCCTTCTCTCCAGCAATGCTGCCTGACCCGCTGAGTTACTCCAGCATTTTGTGTCTACCTTCGATTTAAACCAGCATCTGCAGTTTTATTTTCCTACTGTATTATATAGCTTGTATTTTTCATTCAATAACATTGCATTTCCTTAAGGGAGAGCTGACAGACTGGTCTGAAGAAGGGCCTCGACCTGAAACGTCACCCATTCCTTCTCACCAGAGATGCTGCCCGCCCCGATGAGTTATTCCAGCTTATTGTGACTATCTTTGGTTTAAACCAGCATCTGCAGTTCCTTCCTACACAGGCTTGTGTTATAGATCAAATGTGATGCTTTTTCTGCATAAGGGGAACGTAGCTTTAAATTATTTCATGATAGCATCTTAAATAATGTCCAATGTGTTTGAATATATAGCAAACAGATAGGTTAAACTGAAATTCTGCTTCACTTCCCTGCTCTTTAACATAAGCCAAATAAAATTGGTGGATTCAGTTTGTTAAGACAGAAATAAGGTGAACCATTTAGATCGGTCTAATCAACAGTAATACAGCAAAGTGGTGCATTTCAGTTGGATCAGTGATAGTACCTCCCAATTAGCCTCAGAACCCATTGTAGATCACCCTATTCCAGGTTCCCTTATTTTTCAATACTGTATTGCATTTCTTCTGTAATGTGCCATTATAGTTACACTGTGGTCTGGTTCAGCAATGTATGCCCAGCACCTTGAAGGAGGTTGCAGAGATTGCAAGATCTTGCCTCTTACATCTTGAGTACTGCCCTCCTCATCACTCAAGGGGATGCTCCCTCAAAATGGCCGCCGCAAAGCCCCCCCCCCACCCTCCAGGTCTCACTATCATCTCGTCTCAACCATCGAGAAGAAGGTACAGGATCCTAGGAACCATGACCTCCAGGTTCAGGAACTGCTTCTTCCCAGTAACAAAAAAGGCAAAGGACTGGTGAACTGCACGACACGGCGGCAGCAAAATGACAGCAAGGTGGCGCAGCGGTAGAGTTGCTGCCTTACAGCGCTTGTAGCGCTGGAGGCCCTGGTTCGATCCCGACTAGGGGTGCTGTTTGAACGGAGTTTGTACGTTCTCCCCATGACCGCGTGGGTTTTCTCCGAGATCTTTGGTTTCCTTTCACACTTCCACAGGTTTGTAGGTTAGTTAGCTTGGGTTTGTGTACTTGATGTAAGTGTAAATTGTCCCTAGGCTTGTGTTAATGTGCAGGAATCGCTGGTTGGTGCGGACTCGGTGGGCCGAAGGGCCTGTTTCCGCGCTGTATCTCGAAACTAAGACTGGAGTAATTCTGCGGCATCTCGGGAGGACAGGAATAGCGATGTTTTGGGCCCTTATTCAGATTGTTTCTAAGTCCCAGCAACCTTGAACACTCTTGAACACTCTTGAACCCTCAAGCAAACACATTAAAAGGTAACAATTTGGGAGAAATGGACGTGTCTTGTCAAGTGGTGCATGTGAATTTTATGATGTTGGTGCTAAAAAAAGCACAATAAGCATGAACTGCCTTTTAATTCCTGCCAAATTAGGGAGTGACTGGTAGAATTCCTAGTGTCAAAACAACACTTCCAATACTAATTGCTATGTATTATATAGCTTCATTCTTTCTAACCCATTCCTTCTCTCCAGCAATGCTGCCTGACCCGCTGAGTTACTCCAGCATTTTGTGTCTACCTTCGATTTAAACCAGCATCGGCAGTTTTATTTTCCTACTGTATTATATAGCTTGTATTTTTCATTCAATAACATTGCATTTCCTTAAGGGAGAGCTGACAGACTGGTCTGAAGAAGGGCCTCGACCTGAAACGTCACCCATTCCTTCTCACCAGAGATGCTGCCCGCCCCGATGAGTTATTCCAGCTTATTGTGACTATCTTTGGTTTAAACCAGCATCTGCAGTTCCTTCCTACACAGGCTTGTGTTATAGATCAAATGTGATGCTTTTTCTGCATAAGGGGAACGTAGCTTTAAATTATTTCATGATAGCATCTTAAATAATGTCCAATGTGTTTGAATATATAGCAAACAGATAGGTTAAACTGAAATTCTGCTTCACTTCCCTGCTCTTTAACATAAGCCAAATAAAATTGGTGGATTCAGTTTGTTAAGACAGAAATAAGGTGAACCATTTACATCGGTCTAATCAACAGTAATACAGCAAAGTGGTGCATTTCAGTTGGATCAGTGATAGTACCTCCTAATTAGCCTCAGAACCCATTGTAGATCACCCTATTCCAGGTTCCCTTATTTTTCAATAATTTATTGCATTTCCTCTGCAATGTGCCATTATAGTTACACTGTGGTCTGGTTCAGCAATGTATGCCCAGCACCTCGAAGGAGGTTGCAGAGATTGCAAGATCTTGCCTCTTGCATCTTGAGTACTGCCCTCCTCATCACTCAAGGGGATGCTCCCTCAAAATGGCCGCCGCAAAGCCCCCCCCCACCCTCCAGGTCTCACTATCATCTCGTCTCAACCATCGAGAAGAAGGTACAGGATCCTAGGAACCATGACCTCCAGGTTCTAGAACTGCTTCTTCCCAGTAACAAAAAAGGCAAAGGCCTGGTGAACTGCACGACACGGTGGCAGCAAAATGGCAGCAAGGTGGCGCAGCGGTAGAGTTGCTGCCCTGGAGGCCCTGGTTCGATCCCGACTAGGGGTGCTGTTTGAACGGAGTTTGTACGTTCTCCCCATGCCCGCGTGGGTTTTCTCCGAGATCTTTGGTTTCCTTTCACACCCCCACAGGTTTGTAGGTTAGTTAGCTTGGGTTTGTGTACTTGATGTAAGTGTAAATTGTCCCTAGGCTTGTGTTAATGTGCAGGAATAGCTGGATGGTGCGGACTCGGTGGGCCGAAGGACCTGTTTCCGCGCTGTATCTCTAAACTAAGACTGGAGTAATTCTGCGGCATCTCTGGAGGACAGGAATAGCGATGTTTTGGGCCCTTATTCAGATTGTTTCTAAGTCCCAGCAACCTTGAACACTCTTGAACACTAACCACAACCCTACCCCAGCAACCATGATCTTCTGTGGACTTTATTTTGGTTTATTTCAATCTTTGCCCTTATGTCGGTATAGTTACCTAGTGTTAATGTGTATTAATTTATTTTATTATTATTGTTATTGTATTATTGATCATTGAGTATTCATTTTGCATTATTACATTATTGGGCCTGTTCCGCTGCAGTAAGTAATAATTTCATTGTTCCTTTGCTGGGATACACAATAGTTAATCACTATTGACTCTTGACAGTAGGTGTGCAGTGGATAAGGATAGTTCTAGATAGTTTTAGTTTTCGAGGTACAGTGTTGAAGTAGGGCCTTGTTCCCACTGAGTCCATGCCGACTAACGATCACCCATACACTGCTTCTATGTTATCCCACTTTCGCATCCTACGCACTCACTCAGGGGCAATTTACAGAATCCAATTAACCTGCAAACCTGTACGTCTTTGGATGGGTGGGAGGAATTTGGAGCAACTGGAGAAAACCCACATGGCCCCAGGAGGATGGTACAAACTCCATACAGACAGCACCAGTAGTCAGGATTGAACCCGGGTATCGGGCGTTGCAGGGCAGCAAGTGTCCCACTGCGCCACTCCGCCGCCCTTAGTATTACCGCCTATGGTATTGTTCAAGCATTGGGTTAGAACACCCAGGCTTTGTAGAACCGTGTACCAGCATGAAGTTCATGGTCTCAGGACAGAGGACAATTAGTGGAGAGAAGGGACAAACAATTGAGCAAATCAAAACTTTTATCACGAGAAGCCTTTGTAATTTTTGGATCAAGTGTAGAAACGTAACCAAAGGCTGCACGGTGAAGCAGCGGTAGAGCTGCTGCCATACAACACCCGGGACCTGGGTTTGATCCTGACAATGGCTGCTGTCTGTACGGAGTTTGCACGTTCTCCCCGTGACTTGCGTGGGTTTTCTCCAGGAGCTCCAGTTTCCTCCCACAATCCAAAGACATACAGGTTTGTAGGTTAATAGGCTTGGTAAAATTGTAAAATTGTAAACTAGTGTGTGTACGGTAGTGTTAGTGTGTGGGGAACGCTGGTTGGCATGGACTCGGTGGGCCGAATGGCTTGATTCCGCGCTGTATCTCTAAACTAAACTGAACAAAGAAATAACTGTTCTTCCGAACCGCCTATTAAATACTTACAATATCAGAAAGACACTGTAGAAATATCATGTAGGAAATATTTTCCAATAATTGATTTTTTTCATGAGAGGACATGTAAGAACCATGAGCTTTAGGAAATCAGGTCTTGAACGCCATTGACTTTGCTCAGGGGAAGCATTATTTTTTTTATTAGTTCTTGCTGCTGATGAGTCAAGAAACTGGTGTGTCCTGGGTGTTACTGTGGCATTGCATGCAGTACCGTTTGTGGCCAACAGTGGGTCGGGGGCATCTAGAAGTCTTAAAATATCCATAAATCAAGGATTTGGTTACCTAACACAGCTACATAATGGATTCCCACTTCTTGATTACAACATAGAATGGAATAGAAGCTGTTGGAATACTTTCCCACTCATAGGGATAAAGCTTTCTTTTCGTATTCATTCTTGAGCTGTGGACACTTGGCATGGCCAACATCTACCATCCTTCACTAATATGTCTTAAGTGATAGGAGCAGAATTAGGCCTTTCAGCCCATCAAGTCTTACTCCGCCATTCAATCATGGCTGATCTATCTCTCCCTCCCAACCCCATTAGCCTGCCTTCTCCCCATAACCCCTGACACCTGTATTAGTCAAGAATTTATCTATCTCTGCCTTAAAAATATCCAATGACAGTCTCCAAAGCCATCCTTGGCAAACAAATCCACAGATTCACCACCCCCTGACTAAAGAAGTTTCTCCTCATCTCCTTCCTAAAAGAACGTCCTTTCATTCTGAGGCAATGGCCTCTAGTCCTAGACTCTCCCACTAGTGGGAACATCCACTCAATGCAAGCCTTTCACTATTCTATATGTTTCAATGAGGTCCCCCCTCACTCTTCTAAACTCCAGCGAGTACAGTCCCAGTGCCGACAAACACTCATCATAAGTTAATCTACTTATTCCTGGGATCGTTCTTGTAGGAATATAGGACATCTAGTGTTTTGGCTTCACAACTCCTGTGACCTGTCAGTGTTTGGCTTGGGACATCATTACATTTACTTTAGTTTAGAGACGGGAGAGCAGAAGTCAGGGACAAAAGTCTAATTCATCTGTGGAGTTGAGGGATCAGTTTGGATGAGAAATGTGACTTCATGGCATAGTGGGAGTGGGAAATGGGGTCCAACTCTGAGAGCAGAAGGCCTTGTTAGGGGACTGCACGTAAACATGTCAGTGAATAAGATAGACAGCACTTGCCTGTGCTGGTTCATTGTAGGCCTCTACAAATGAAGAGATCTACACGAGGTGCTGCCTCAAAAAACAGTTCAAATCTTCAAAGACCCACACCAAAGATAGACGCAAAATGCAGGAGTAACTCAGCGCGAGGGGCAGTATCTGATGCTGCCTGTCCTGCTGAGTTACTCCAGGATTTGGTGCCTATCTTTGGTTTAAACCAGCATCTGCAGTTCTTTCATACACAAAGACCCACACCACCATCTCATTTTGCTGCCACCATCGGGAAGGTGGTACAGGAGCCTGAGAACCATGATCTCCAGGTTGAAGAACAGCTTCTTGCCCACACCCATCAGCCTCATGAACCACCCTGCACAACGCTAACTATTGCCCTACCTCAGCACCGAACTACTGTGGACTTTGTATTAAAGTTGCACAACGTACTTTGACTTGCACTATTATGGGCCAAACCACCTCATATAACAGATAATTTATTGTATTATTTATTGTGTATTTAATCGTGTGTTGTTGTGTTAATGTGCTTGTAAAGCTGCAGCATGAAAGAACTTCATTGTTCTGTTCCCAGTGCATAAAACAATTAAACACTCTTGATTTGGCTTGGACCTGTTTACATCACACTATTCAAATTAAGCAGCCCCATTGCAACCTGCTTGGACTAACTGTGCTGGATGGCAGGTACAATTCAGGACCATGGTCAAGTTTCAACCGCAAACCTCCAGGACAAGCTCAAAAAAATGCTTTGGAGATGCAGCCCTTTTCATTGTGTTACTCCGGCACTTTGTGCTTTTGTTCTATTTTTGTAAATCAGCATCTGCAGTTCCTTCTTCCTGCAGGAAGTGTATTGTCGGTGCATCTGTGGCTGGAAGTGCCTGTCACAATTTCTGGAGAGGCGCAGTGTAGTGTAGTGCGGCTTAGTTGGTACAAGATGGAAACAGACCCTTTGGCCCACCGAGTCCATGTCAACCATTGATCATCCATTCACACTAGTTCCATGTTATCCCACTTTCGCATCTGCACTAGGAGCGATTGTACCGAGGCCGATTACTCTACAAACCCGCACGCCTTTGGGATGTGGGAGGAAGCTGAAGCACCCAGATGAAACCCACTCAGTCACAGGTTCAAACTACACACGGACAGCACCCGAGGTCAGGACCGGACCTGGAAGGATCAAATCTGGCGCTGTGATCCAGCAGCTCTGAGCAGCCACACCACTGTGCCGCCCTTTATCCCCGAGGTTAATCCTGAATCCAGCCTGGGAATATTTCGTCTCCATGTGCACGGTGCTAGGCAGTGGAATTTCTAGGCGTTCTTATCTTGCAATGAAAGAACAAGCTAATCAAATCATTGAAACCCAGACAGACGGTAGAGCAGTTAAAAGAAAAATATTAGGTTCTAGGGATTTATGATTAAGGTAATTGTACACAAAAACAAAGAGATAGAAGTAAGCCAATGCAAATCATTGTTTAAGCCAACATTCGGGAACGCTGCCAATTTTCCCTACGGCCAATTCTTATGGAAACAGGGACTCAGAGAATCCTGTAAATCACTGTTTTAATAGACTGGAAAGACTCCAGACCAAAGTCCCTGGGAGAATTATTCATGCTTTACCACAGTTACAAATGAGCAACATTTTTCTTTTAAAATGATTCCAGGATTTCACAGATAAAATTCCTTTGTTATCTTTTAACAGCCAAAGGGTTCGGCATCATTTATTGTTTGTGACAACAATGAACAACAGTGTCTGAGCAGGGATAAGGGGGAGATATTTTCAGGCTGAAGGGGTATGTGAAAGTCTAGTGCAGGTCTTCCTAAATAAGCAGGGGATACTCAATGCCTTAGCGGGCTTAAAGATGGATAAATCCTCAAGAATGGTGTCGTTGAGTGAGCCACTTGGAAATGGAACTGAAGATGTAATATGTCTTTATTAAGCACAACTAGTCATTCTCTTAGTTTAGTTTAGAGATACAGAGATACAACGACTGAAACAGTCCCTCCGGCCCACCGAGCCCACATCAACCAGCGATCGCCGGACACCAGCCCTATCCTACAGATTAGGGACAATTCTCAATTTTTTTTAACCAAAGCCAAATTAACCTACAAACCTGTACGTCTTTGGAGTGTGGAAGAAATCCGAAGCACCCGTAGAAAACCCACACGGTCACGGGGAGAACGTACAAAATTCCACACAGACAGCCCCCATAGCCAGGATCAAACCCGGGTCTCTGGCACCGTAATAGGGGCCTGTCCAACTTAGGCGTTTTTTTTAGGGGACTGCCGGCGACTGTCATAGTCATAGCAGGCCGCCGAAAAAACGGCGACTGGACCCCCTTTACAACAACGTCTACGACAAGCTACAACAACCTGCCACCTAGTCGACGTCAAGCTACGGCAAGCTACCGACAACCGGTGACCCAGTCGTCGCAACGTAGGACGTCCACCTACGACCGCGCCTACGACAACCTATGACCACGCAGGCAACAACCTAGGACAATTGAAGTCAACCTACGTCTACCTGCGACAAGCTACGACCCTGTCGGCGACAACTGAAGACAACTGAAGACAATTCACGTCATTTTGGACTCCGGTTTTGACGCCGGTACCTGTCGCCGGTTGACGTAGGTAGTCGCCAATGGAATTCACTGAAGTCAGCACTGGCGACGACCTACGTCACCTGGCGACAACCTACGTCACCTGGCGACAACCTACGTCACCTGGCGACAACCTGGCAACGACCTATGACAGCACATACGTCCAAAAATAAATTTTATTCAGAATAAAAAATCTATACAAAACATCTACACATTAATTAGAGCCATGTTCAATAGTGTTCGCAACTATCCTTAAACCAAAACCTTGCATGCCTTTGCATGCTATAATGCTATTGCGTTGTCAAAAAGCTTTTTACTGTTCCTCGATACACAAGACAATAATAAACTAAACTCTGGGGCGATACCCCTCCCATTGTTTGAGGTGTGTCCCCACAGAACTCTGCCCCTCAATATCCAGCAGCAGAAGGACCCTAGACTGTGGTCCTCACCCCACAGAGCTTTGGCGTTGACTCCACCAAGCTGTAGTGAGCCCCATGGCACATACTCCTGCGGTCTGGAATGGACCAGTCGGCAACATTCCCTGACTGGCATCTTCCCGTGGTGGGAGGCCAACAAGATTTGGGTAGACCAAAGAGCATCTTTCACCGAGTTGATGACCTTCCAGCAGCACTTGAAGTCTGTCTCCGAATGCGTCCTTGGGAACAGCCCGTAAATCAGGGAGTCCTCTGTTGCTGAACTCAAAAGTGCACTTAGAATTTATACTCTTTAAGCACAAAGATGGCAGCTGTTTTAGTGAAGGTATACACTGGTTTAGTTTAGTTTAGAGATACAGCGCGGAAACAGGCCCTTCGGCCCACCGAGTCCGCACCGACCAGCGATCCCCGCACATTAACACTATTCTATACACACCAGGGACAATTTACATATGCACCAAGCCAATTAATCATTAGTTCCCATAATGCAACACCTCTTTTTGTGAAAACCCACTGTATTGAGAAATACCACATCAGAAGCCAAAGTCAACACTGCAGAATTTACGTTTTATTTCGTGTTCCTTCTCAGAGCAGAGGGGTGTGGCTCTCACTGCCCTGCGTCGCAGATGTTAAAGACTGAAGGGTCTCGGCCCCAAAAACATTACCTATTCCTTCTATCCAGAGATGCTACCTGTCCCGCTGAGTTACCCCAGCATTTTGCGTCTACCTCCGCTGATCTTAAACTCCAGTTCAGATGAGAGCAGTGGAAGGTGGAGGGGATAGCCTGAGGCTGTGGACAGGTTGTGAAATCACCTCCTGCTCCTTTGGAACGCTCCCTAAAGTTTAAATTTGTGCCAAGGACGGAGCCTTGGGGTCGTGATGGGCCCTGGATGTGGACGGGTCGTATCGCTGAGAACAAAGGGTGACCCGGCATTGGGGGGGGCACTGTGTCACCCGGCATGGGGGGGCGGGGGGGGACAAAGAAGGGATGAGTACTTTTTGTAACTTTGTGGCGACTTTTCTGTGTACTTTGTATGAAAAAACAAAGAATTTCACTGCACCTAGCTAGGTACAAGTGACAATAAATTATCATCATCATCATCATCAATTCTATTTGCCATTTCTAGGCCCACCTTACCAACAGATCTAGATCCTGTTGTAAACTTACATATCCTTTCTCACTATCCACCGTACAACCAATTTGGGTGTCGTTTGCAAATATACCAGCAATGTTCACTACTTAAGGGCATGTCCCAGTTACACGATTTTTAAGGCGAATGCCGGCGACTGTCAAAGTCGTAGCAGATCGCCGAAATGTTCTTTTACCCTGCGATAATGACCACGACAATGCCGAGTCAGGTGGATACAAGTTACTTATTTTGTGAAACTAGCACCTGGCTAAGAGATTACACCGTCTTCGGAAACATCGCAAAATTCCCACGCTTACCGTCAAACTGTCGCTTCCAATCGACCTTGATTGATCGCTGGGATGGCGGGACTTACATATGAGGAAAGACTGGATAGACTGGGCTTGTACTCACTGGAATTTAGAAGACTGAGGGGGGATCTTATGGAAACATATAAAATTCTTAAGGGGTTGGAGAGGCTAGATGCGGGAAGATTGTTCCCGATGTTGGGGGAGTCCAGAACCAGGGGTCACAGCTTAAGGATAAGGGGGAAGTCTTTTAGGACCGAGATGAGAAAGCATTTCTTCACACAGAGAGTGGTGAGTCTGTGGAATTCTCTGCCACAGAAGGTAGTTGAGGCCAGTTCATTGGCTATATTTAAGAGGGAGTTAGATGTGGCCCTTTTTGCTAAAGGGATCAGGGGGTATGGAGAGAAGGCAGGTACAGGCTACTGAGCTGAATGATCAGCCATGATCATATTGAATGGCGGTGCAGGCTCGAAGGGCCGAATGGCCTACTCCTGCACCTATTTATAAAAATAAAACCTGTCAAATGTCCTGACGGTAAATAAATTGGTTAAACAAAACATAATAATAATAATATAATAATATTCATTTATTGTCATTGCAACGAGTACAACGAAATTAAAAAATAGCCAATCCTGACGGTGCGTACAAACATATATGCAATAAATGCAAAAACAAATAAATACAAAAACAAATAAATACAATTATATTAAGTACAAGATTTTTTAACGGTGTTGCCTAGTGCAAAGGTAGTGTTCAGTTCTCGTATGGCCCTGGGGTAAAAACTGTTCTTAAGTCTGTTTGTTTGGGATTTGATCGACCTGAAACGTCGACCAGAGGGCAGATGAACAAACAGACGGTGGCCGGGGTGGGATGGATCTTTTATTATTTTGCCTGCTCTACTGAGGCAGCGTAGGCTGAACAGGTGCTCCAGGGAGGGCAGTGAGCAGCCGATGATCTTCTGGGCCGTCGTGATGACCCTCTGAAGGGCCTTCCTGTCCTTCTCTGAGCAGCTGGCATACCATGTGGTTATACAGTATGCCAGCACACTCTCGATGGAGCAGCGATAGAAGGACAACATGAGCTTCTCCTGCAGGTTGGTTTTCCTGAGGATCCTCAGGAAGTGGAGTCTCTGCTGTGCCTTCTTTACTGTGGTGATGGTGTTGGTAGACCAGGTAAGATCCTCTGCGATGTGCGTACCCAGGAACCTGAAAGCGGGTACCCTTTCCACACAGACCCCATTGATGTAGAGTGGGTCGTATTCTACACTGGTTTTTCTGAAGTCAATTATAAGTTCCTTTGTTTTGGAGGAGTTCAGGACAAGATTGTTCACTGAGCACCATGCTGCCAGCCTTTGGGTTTCATCCCTATAGGCTGTCTCATCTCCTCCTGAGATGAGTCCAACCACAGTCGTGTCATCCGCGAACTTGATGATGGTGTTGGTGGGATGGGTGGCGGCGCAGTCGTGAGTGTAGAGGGAGTAAAGGATGGGGCTCAACACACAGCCCTGTGGTGAGCCGGTGCTCAGTGTAATGGTGGAGGAGGTGAGGGCCTATTTTGACGGTCTGGGGGCGGTTGGTCAGGAAGTCCTTGATCCATTGGCAGATGGTTTGGGAAAATCCAAGGTCAGAAAGTTTGGTGACCAGTCTGCTCGGGATGACCGTGTTAAAGGCAGAGCTGAAGTCGAGGAAGAGCATCCTCACATAGCTCCCCTGGTGTTCAAGGTGGGTCAGTGCAGTGTGAAGAGCAGTGTCGATGGCATCCCCTGTAGACCTATTTGCTCTGTAGGCAAACTGGTGTGGGTCGAAGGTGGGTGGGAGGCTGGCTTTGATGTGCTGCAGGACCAGTCTCTCGAAGCACTTTGTGATGACCGGTGTGAGTGCTACCGGACGGTAGTCGTTAAGGCCGCTGATGACAGACTTTTTCGGCAGTGGGACGATTGTGGCGGACTTCAGGCAGGGAGGGATGGTGGATTTTAAAAGGGACAGGTTGAAGATTTTTGTGAAGACCTCAGATAATTGGTCTGCACATTCCCTCAGCACTCTGCCCGTCACACCATCGGGGCCTGCAGCTTTCCTGGGATTCACTGCTCTGAGCACGCGCTTAACATCATACTCCTGCACAGTGAAGGTGTTGCTGTCAGGTGCTGGAGAGGGTGTTATGTCTGCCACTGTAGCTTTCACCTCGAAACGAGCAAAGAAACAGTTAAGTTCCTCTGCCAGCGAGGCGTCGCCGTCGGCAGTCGTGCGGTTGCTGGTCTTGTAGTTGGTGATGTGCTGGATGCCTTGCCATACCCGCCGTGGGTCATTGTTGGTAAAGTGGTCCTCAATCTTCCTCTTGTAGGACGCTTTGGCATCCTTGATGCCTCTCTTCAGGTTGGTTCTAGCAGCACTGTATAGAGCTCTATCACTAGACCTGAAGGCGGTGTTACGGTCCTTGAGGAGAGACCTGACATCCTTTGTCATCCAGGGTTTCTGATTGGGATACAACCGGATGCGTTTGTCGACGGTGACATTGTCAACACAGTTTTGGATGTAGCAAAGTACAGTTGATGTGTACTCCTCCAAGTCCTGATCCTCAAAATATCCCAGTTGGTCCTTTCGAAGCAATCCTGCAGCTGCGAGGAGGCTCCTTCAGGCCATGTCTTAACAGTCTTTATGGTGACTGGAGCTTTCCTCCTGAGTGAGGTGTATGCTGGAGTTAGGAATATGGACAGGTGATCTGACTGCCCCAGGTGTGGTAGTGGTGCTGACCTGAAACCCTTCTTAATATTTGAATAAACCTTGTCTAGTGTGTTTTTCCCCCTGGTAGCACATCTTATGTGTTGTTCAAGTTTCGGGAGAACTGACTTTAGGTCTGCATGATTGAAGTCCCCGGCTATGCTGTGGGCTGCTTCTGGATATGTGCTCTGTTGTGAGTTTATTGCACCGAGCAGGTAGCCTAAAGCTGTGCTAGCGTTAGCATTCGGTGGGATGTAGACTGCTGTTACTATAACCCCTGTAAATTCACGAGGAAGGTAAAAAGGCCTGCATTTAACTGTTAGGGACTCCAGATCAGGAGAACAGTGGCTATCTATGATTTGGATGTTAGTACACCAGTTGTTGTGCACGTAAATGCATAACCCCCCCCCCCCCCCCTTGCTCTTACCGGAGTCGATGTTTCTGTTCCAACGAAACGCTGTACGCCCAGCTAGCTCAATGGCTCCGTCTGGGATAAGTGGATGAAGCCATGTCTCTGTTACTAAGAGAATGCAACAGTCCTCCACGAGTTTGTTTGCTGATATCTGTAGTTTTAGTTCGTCCATTTTGTTGATGATGGATCTGGCGTTGGTGAGAAACATGCTGGGTAGCGGTGGTTTGTGTGGCTGTCTCTTTAGCTTGGCAAGTATACCGGACCGGCATCCTCGCTTTTGCTTCCTGTTTCTCCTCCGCCTGCGACGCCTGTTCGCGCCGACAACTATCCACGGAGCGCCCGGTGTCCTGGCTATCTCTTCCGGTATATTTCGCGGGTGTGGAAATTCGCGCATAAGGTCCCGATTGCACTGGAATCCTATGATCAGAAGATCCTTTCGGTTGTAGGTAGGATTTGCCTGATTTGCCTGGTTTGCATGACTAAAATTGACTAACAGACATAACACAGATAACACACATAAAACGCACCGAAAGGGAGAGCTGTGAGCCGCTGCGTCCGTGCGCGCCGCCATCTTGAGGGAGATATCTTCTGGTATCTTCAAATGCCTTTTCTTAATTTAATATTACGTGCTTCTAAATGCATCTGCGCCAACCTAGTAAACCTGGGGACAGCGTGCGACAGACAGCGCCCGCAATAAGCTACGATACCTGGCGACAAGCCAGCTGTCGACGAGAAATTTCTAGCAGGTAAATTTTTCCGCGACGCGCTGAGATCCGCTACGATTCATTGACGACTCCTCACGATCGTGCCCGCGACATCCCGGCGAACGTTTGATGACAGCCTAGTCGCCGGCAGCCGCCTTAAAATCGCCTTAACTGGGACAGGCCCTTTTGTCATCCAAATCATTAACATAGATAACAAACAACAGTGGACCCAAGCCTCTAATCAGAAAAGCAACCCTACACAACTACCTTCTCTTCTACCTCCAAGCCACTTTTGAATCCGATTATCGAGTTCGCCTTAGATTCCACGTGATCTAACCTTCCAGACTAGTCTATCGTGCGACATCTTGTCAAAGGCCTTGTTGAGGTGCATATAGACAATGTCCATTGCCCTCCCTTCTTCAATCCTCTTGGCGACCTCTTCAAAAACAAAACTATCGTGTTCGTGAGACACAATTTCCAATGAATGGCCTCCTCTTGTGACATAACATTTCTATAACTTGTTAAATGAAAAGGAATTGCTTTCAGTTCAAAGCAACAAGTTTCTATTTGCGCAAGCTTCATTTTGGGGAATTTGCAAAGCAGTTGAGGTTCCAACACCATTAATAGCACTCCCCACTCACCCTTCCCTTTCCTCTAAACACCTTCTTCAGACTGATGAAGGGTCTCGACCCGAAACGTCACCCATTCCTTCTCTCCAGAGATGCTGCCTGTACCTCCGAGTTACTCCAACATTTAGTGTCTATCTTCGACTTAAACCAGCATCTGCAGCTCTTTCCTGCACACGAGTAGAACAAGGTTGTGCAAAGAGAAGAGTTCCAGAGAGCAGGATATAATTTTGCAGCATTGTAGCTTTACAGTTCCAAATAAAAACTTCCAGGGTCCACAATGAGGTAGGTTGGAAGATTGGGACGACACCCTAGCTTATGAGAGGACTGTTTCGTACCCTGATAACAGCCCTGATAAAAGAAGAAGCTGTTGCTGAGTCTGGTGGTACATGCTTTCAAGCTTTTGTACCTTCTGCCCGATGGAAGAGGGGAAATGACGGAGGTGAAAAAGTCCTTGGTTATGTTAGCTACCTTCCTAAGGATGGTGTTGATTTGGAGAAAGGGGGGGAGGGTTGAAGGGGGGAATGTAAGCTGATAATATGCTTCCTCTGGTGCATCGTACAAACGTATGAAAGCACAGAAAGGTTGGTAAGGGTCGTTGGAGATATCCTTTGCACTTGAGGAAGTAGAGGTGATGGTGAGCTTTATTGGCCATAGCTTCAATGTGGTCGGTCCAGGACAGATTGTTTGTTATATGTACGTCTCGGTATTGCCACATGTACCGAGATACAAGTGAAAATTTGTTTGCATGCTATCCAGTCAAATCTCACTCTACATGAGCATAATGAAAACATGCACTAATGCACAGGTGGTGCAAATAGAAAAAAAAATGCAGAATATGGAGTTACGGCATTACAGTTACAGAGAAAGTGCAGAGAGAAAAGAGCAACAGCTACAATGAGGTTGGTTGGCAGATCAGGACTACACTCTTAGCTTACGAGAGGACCATATACAGGTGCTCCTCAGCTTCCGATAGAGTTTTGTTCTGAGAAACCCATCGGAAACCAAAAGTATTGTAAGTCGAAATGCATTGCAATACACGCGATCGTGTGGCCGGAAGCGAGTGGCGTCTCGCTACGGGCCGCTGCTGTTTGCACCATCGTAAAATCGAACTATTGCAAGTCGAAACATTGTAAGCCGGGGAGCACCTGTAGTAGTCTGGTAACAGCAGGAAGAAGCTGTTCATGAATCTGGTGGCACGTATTTTCAACTGTGGAGCTAAATGCTAAGCTTGGAGCATTTGGAGTCACGTCCTTTTAGCTCTTGAGGCCAGAGTTGAAATCCAGCCAGCGATCCTGAACTCTTGTCTTTTTTCGTGGTTAGCAGTTGTTGTTGCACTTGTGCTCATCGTCCAAATCAGGAAGCTGTTCCCTGGACACCAGGGTGGGAACCCAATGCCAAGCAGGTTGCGACATAAATTGGTGGCACCACCCAGCAATGTGGTTTTACTGTGGACTACACCCACGATTATCTTGTCACATTGTTTATCTAGTGGGTACAGTGGTGGAAGTCAAGGCTGCAAAATTAAAGCAGTGTAAAAACAGAACTACTGGCGAAATGCACAAATAAAGAAATGAAAGAGATTTTGCAGAAATGCCTTGTGTCCAAACTAATTGAGAGGAGAACTGAAAATGAATTCATTTACGTTAACAATGAAACTGTGTGAATGGGCTATTTGTTGTGTTCAGGTCAGGTTGAACCGAGAGCAACTTCAAACCTCGAGACAAATTTGTA
The DNA here is from genome assembly GCF_053455715.1 of Rhinoraja longicauda. Classification (NCBI taxonomy): domain Eukaryota; kingdom Metazoa; phylum Chordata; class Chondrichthyes; order Rajiformes; family Arhynchobatidae; genus Rhinoraja; species Rhinoraja longicauda. The sequence continues at coordinate 9,121,777 of NC_135980.1, read as the reverse complement.
TATTGTCTTGGATCCATTGCGGCAAAATTGGATCACTAATGCAGAAAGAGGCGTCATTAATTTATCAGAATTCAATTGAGAGTTCACAAAGAAAAAAAATCTAAGCGTAGTTTTAAGGCAAGGGGGGCAAAATTCTGTCCATCTTTGAATTTCTTTATAAAATACAGAATGGTGACTGCCTGGAATGCACTGCCAAGGCAGACAGAGGTACATGGATCTGCAGGGGATGGAAGGATATGGATCACTTGCCGGCAGAGGAGATAATTTATCTTGGCATCACGTTCTATACGGATATCGTGTGCCTAAGGACCTGTTCCTGTGCTGCACTGTTCTGTGTTCTATCTCTGAATCTCTCAAGTGTTCTGCACCGAGAATTATAAAGAGCACTCGTCAGACTTCCAACCTGAAGACAATGAAGGAAATAGCTGGTGTGCAGTCGTGCTGAAAGGAGCAACAGTGTTTACACAATGTACTGAAACCATTCAGCAGATCAGGGAGTACCTGTGGAGAAAGAGGTGGGGCTTTGAATTAAAAGATTAATTTAAAAGTCATTGGGACAGACAGGTACATGGACAGGAAAGGTTTAGAGGGAAATGGGCCAAACACAGGCGGGTGGAGCAAATATCGATAGGAATCTTGGTTGGCGTGGGCATGTTGCTTTCCTGCTCCATGACTCTATTCAGATTGATGCCCTTCAATGAGAACTGGGAACAGTTAGATAAGGAACAAGTTGGTACAAAATAGACGAAAGAATTGTCAAACTACTCATAGTTTGACCTGGACGAAGCAAAGCCCATTTCATGTGCTAAAACAAGGCCAGAAATTAGGAGTGCCACTGGCATAAGGGGAAACGAATGGCAATCAGTGTAAATACTCTCCTCTGGTTCCCACCGAGTCCGTGCTGAACAGCGATCCCAGCAGACTAACGCTATCCCACACACACGTGAGGGACAATTTACAATTATACCAAGACAATTAACCTACAAATCTGTAAGTCTTTGGAGTGTGGGAGGGAACTGGAGTTCCCGGAGAAAACCCACCCAGGTCATGGGGAGAACGTACAAACTCCTTACAGACAGCATTCGGCAGACAGGATTGAAACCGGGTCTCTGGTGCTGTAAGACAGCAATTCCACCGCTACTCCACTGTGCTGGAAACATATTTCGCATAAAGTGAGAAGGCTGCGGATGTTGGAGGTGCTGGAGAAGGTTAGAGCTGTTGCCACATTGCTCCAGACACACCAGTGCTGTCTGTGGAGTTTTCATGCTCTACCTGTATGTGCAGCAATACATTTGAGGAACCAGCAAGTGGTAAATGAGGAGCAAAAAAAATATTTGAAATGTATTTGAATTGTCAAATGTCACTAACATAGTTTTACTTTGTTTGATCAATATGTTCATTGAATTTGAATATCTTCTCAATGGAAACACAAGTTGTGGTTTTAGATTTTTAGATTTTAGATTTAGAGATACAGCGCGGAAACAGGCCCTTCGGCCCACCGGGTTCGCGCCGCCCAGCGATCCCCGCACATTAACACTATCCTACACACACTAGGGACTAAGGCAGCAACTCTACCGCTGCGCCACCGTGCTGCCGGTATATGGTATATTTTAATATGGTATTTTAAAGTACTCTCTTGGAATTGTGTTCAATGACCTATTAATGTGGAACTGGATGCAAACAGGAATAAAATAATCTTCATTTTGATCTGTAGGCTCATACCAATCAGTAGATATTTCCTGTTGACCCACCTAAAGAAGGGTCCCGACCCAAAACACCGCCTATCCACTCCCTCCACAGATACTTCCTGACCCGCTGAGTTACTCCAGCACTTTGTGTTTTACTCAAAATTCCACCATCTGCAGTTCCTTGTGTCACCATTTTACTGCTCAATTGCAAAATCTCCTCAAAGCCTACTTTGAAGAAGTTTTCTTCCTCTTGCTGACAGTTCTGAGAGGCCCTCTCTCATTGCGCGCCCTTTATGATTCCCGCCCTTTCAACTGAAATCTGACCCAGATTCGCTACTACAGCCACATGTGTTTTAAGTCTGAAGAAGGGACTCGACCCAAAACATTACCTGTCCATTTCGTCCACAGATACTGCCTGACCCGTTGAGTTACTCCAACACTGTGTTTTGCTTGAGATTTCAGTATCTGTAATTCATTATGTCTTCAGATATTTTCTGTTTCTGTATAGCTCCAGAGTGGCTTTTTAAAGTGAGAGGGTGGGTGGGGGGTGGGGGTGGGGGTGGGGGGGGGGGGAGGGGGGTGGGGGTGGAGATTTAATAGGAACTTGAGGGCCAACTTTTTTATTACATGAAGGTTGGTTGGTATGTGGAACAAACTGCCAGAGAAGGTAGTTGAGGCAGTTACTATCACAAAGTTTAAAAGATATTTGGACAGATACATGAATAAGATAGATTTAGAAGGATGTGGCCCTTCCTCACTGTGGAATTCTCTGCCACAGAAGGCAGTGGAGGCCAATTCTCTGGATGTTTTCAAGAGAGAGTTAGATATAGCTCTTAGGGCTAACGGAATCAAGGGACATGGGGAGAAAGCAGGAATGGGGTACTGATTTTGAGTGATCAGCCATGATCATATCGAATGGCGGTGCTGGTTCGAAGAGGCGAATGGCCTCTCCCTGCACCTATTTTCTGTGTTTCTATGTTTCAAAATGTAGGCAGCTAGAACTAGTGTAGATAGGCATGTTGGTCGGTGTGGGCAAGTTGGGCTGAAGGGCCTGTTTCCATGCTGTATGACTCTATGACGATGACTAACTGATTATTGTTGAAGATGTTCATTGAACATCAATACTCCTTGTTCATATTACAAAAAAAAGAGAATAATCAAGTGGACTTACCCATGTTTACATCATTCAAAAGGCAGTAATTTTTGCATTATTAAATTGATCATAATTTTCTCAAACAAAAAGTCTTGAAAGTGGCTACGTTCATAAGTTCATAAGTGATAGGAGTAGAATTAGGCCATTCGGCCCATCAAGTCTACTCTGCCATTCAATCATGGCCCTTCGAGCCAGCACCACCATTCAATGTGATCATGGCTGATCACGGTGGCACCTATCATCGAGCAACCCACTACTTGGGTCATGCCTTCTTCTCCCTGCTGCCATCTGGCAGGAGATACAGAAGCCGGAGATCCCACACCACCAGGTTCAGGAAGCTACTTTTCCCACAACCATCCGGTTCTGAACTGACCTACATAACCTTAACCACACAGAACATTCTTGACAACAGAACATTATGGCCCATCTCTTGCACAACCATGTACTTTGTGTTTTTATTATCTCATTATATTTTTGCACGAATGAATTAATGAAAGGGAGACACAAAAAGGCGGAGTAACTCAGCGGGTCAGGCAGCATCTCCGGAGAAAAGGAATAGGTGACGTTTTCGGGTCAAGACCCTTCATCAGACGGAGAGTATGGGGAAAGGGAAATGAGAGATATAGATAAGTAGAACAAATGAATGCAAGATATGCAAAAAGCAATGATGATCAAGGAAAGGTGGAGCACACAATGTTCCATTGTTGGCAGTGGGGTAGGTGATAACAAGTTATACAGACAGTTAAACCCAACAGGACAAAAGTGAAACTAGAATGGCGACTAGGGTGGGGGAGGGACGGAGATAGAGGTGATAGAAACATAGAAACATAGAAACATAGAAAATAGGTGCAGGAGTAGGCCATTCGGCCCTTCGAGCCTGCACCGCCATTCAATATGATCATGGCTGATCATCCAGCTCAGTAACCTGTACCTGCCTTCTCTCCATACCCCCTGATCCCTTTAGCCACAAGGGCCACATCTAACTCCCTCTTAAATATAGCCAATGAACTGGCCTCAACTACCTTCTGTGGCAGAGAATTCCACAGACTCACCACTCTCTGTGTGAAGAAATGTTTTCTCATCTCGGTGCTAAAAGACTTCCCCCTTATCCTTAAGCTGTGACCCCTGGTTCTGGACTTCCCCAACATCGGGAACAATCTTCCCGCATCTAGCCTCTCCAACCCCTTAAGAATTTTATATGTTTCTATAAGATCCCCCCTCAGTCTTCTAAATTCCAGCGAGTATAAGCCTAGTCTATCCAGTCTTTCTTCATATCAAAGTCCTGCCATCCCAGGGATCAATCTGGTGAACTGCCAGGATCTCTTGAAGTTAGAGAAATCAAAAGTCATACTGCTGGGTTGTAAACTGCCCAAGCGATACAGTCTTCTTTCTTTTGGGAATTCTTTCTTAAATTTATGTCTCATTTGTTTTGCGTGTTAGTCTGAGTCCATATGCCTGTGATGCCCCCCTGCTGCAAGCAAGAGTTGTACCTGTACCTCACTATTCTACGGCAATGTACAAACTATTTATCACTGGACACAAATTATTCTCTCATCAGCGCCATTGGGTGAGATAGTAACATCACCCATTCCTTCTCTCCTGAGATGCTGCCTGACCTGCTGGGTTACTCCAGCATTTTGTGAATAGATACCTTCCATTGGGTGAGAGATCATAACTAACAATTGTTTTCATCTCTTTCCAATATCCAGCTTACAACCCAGTGGTATGAATATTGATTTCTCTAATTTCAAGCAACCCTTGCATTCCCTCTCTCTCCATACCTCCCCCCCCCCCCCCCCCCCATTCCTCCTACTAGATTCACTGTCGTCCAGCTTGGTTTCTGCTTGTATCCACTCGTTAGCACCTTTCCCGTAACCAACAAAGGACCATTGTGGGCTCTACCTTTCCATGATCATCGTTGCTGACATTGATTTGTTCTTTTCATACCTTTCATTCGTTTGTTCTCTGTATCTATTCATACCTCTAGTATCCCTCTCCCCAGACTCTCAGTCTGAAGAAGGGTCTGGACCCGAAACGTCACCTATTCCTTTTCTCCAGAGATGCTGCCTGACCCGCTGAGTTAATCCAGCATTTTGCGTCTATCTTTGGTGTAAACCAGCTTCTGCTGCTCCTTCCTACACACCCAGCTCTTTAATTCTCTTGCATGAGTTTAGCACTGACAAACCAAGATTAATTCTCACTTCTTAAAGTGCCTCCTTCAGCTGCTCCGAACTAATAACTGAACACAAAGAGCACAATGAAAAACACAGAACACCACAGAAAGATGATTTAAATGTTATTTTCAGCTGAATGATGAGGTTGTTGTGTGAGTGCGGGGAATAGCAAGTTAAACAGCCCCTGGAAGTTAAGTTTTGTCCAACGCAGTTTATGCATCATGATTATTCTTTGGAAATACCTTGGCTCCAGGATGAATTGCCTCTACCTCAGTTCTGAGCAGTGGAAGAAGCCTGTGCGTGACTTATTTTGGTGCAAAGTTGCCGTTGCACACCAGCTATCACTGGTGAACAAAGAGTGAGGTCTTAGTCAAATAGAAAGGAGATTCGAAAAGGATATCCAGCTGCAAAGCAGAGCAACACAAAGTGCGTTTGTCGGCCTGTGCTCGCTGCAGTTTGGAAGGTTGAGGGGGGACCTCATTGAAAGTTACCGAATAGTGAGAGGCCTGGATAGAGTGGATGCGGAGAGGATGTTTTCACTAGTGGGAGAGTCTAGAACCAGAGGCCATAGCCTCAGATTAAAAGGACGTACCTTTTAGAAAGGAGATGAAAAGGATTTCTTTTCGTCAGAGGGTGGTGAATATTTGGAATCCATTGCCACAGAAGGCTGTGGAGGCCGTCAATGAATATATTTAAGGCAGAGATTGACAGATTTTTGATTACTAAGGGAGTCAGGGGTTATGGGCAGAAGAATGGGGCTGAGAGGGAAAGATAGATTTAGATTTTTTTTAGATTTAGAGATACAGCGCGGAAACAGGCCCTTCGGCCCACCGGGTCCGCGCCGCCCAGCGCCCCCCGCACATTAACACTAGGGACAATTTTTACATTTGCCCAGCCAATTAACGTACATACCTGTACGTCTTTGGAGAGTGGGAGGAAACCGAAGATCTCGGAGAAAACCCACGCAGGTCACGGGGAGAATGTACAAACTCCGTACAGACGGTGCCCGTAGTCAGGATCGAACCTGAGTCTCCGGCGCTGCATTCGCTGTAAGGCAGCAACTCTACCGCTGCGCCAGCCACCGTGCCGCCCCCCCATGTTGATCAGCCATGTTGAATGGCGGAGTAGACTTGAACGGCCTAGTTCTGCTCCTAGAACCTACAAACTAAAGCTGCTCATCAGTCAGGCAATAACAGGTCAGGCAGCATCTGTGGGGGGAATGTACAGACGAAGTGCGAGTTTAAAATCTCTCTCCGAATTTGCTGATATTTCTGCTACTTTCCAAGCTATGGCAAGGCCGCTCACTCACCTGAATGTTATTCTCCACAAGGCGAGCAAGATCAATTTCTACGACATCTTTGAAGGAAGGAGTCCTTCTTCCATGGAAGTTTAATGTTCTTATCTGGTTAACAGATTTGTGAGGAGTCCCGATTGTTCTCACACGGTCCCCTGGGCAAATAAAGGCGAAGATTTGTAGGCTCTGCAGCAAGATCCTGACCCAGACTCGCTACCATTGCCACGTGCCTTTCCTCATTTACTGCCCCACTGCAAAATCTCCACAAAGTAAGGCCTCTGACGAAGTTCGCCTCCTTTCTCTGCCGGGAGCTGTGCGAGACCCTTTCTCACTGCTCCCCCTCTGTCTGTCCTGCTGCTCCTGAATCATTTTCTGATGCAGACTCACAAATACAGCCACCTGTCTTTCCTCATCTGCAGAAACTAAGATCAGGTTGATTAAAATTGATGGATGAGATAATGTTGTGTTCTAACAGTTACTGTGCACTCCTTAGAAATGGGGATTCTCACAGTTAATCCTTCCACAGAGGGAAGCCAGGGCACCCACAGCCGACTCTCAGTCTGAAGAAGGGCCCCGAACCAAGACGTCCCCTGTCCTTTTTTCTCCAGAGATGCTGCCTGACCTGCTGCGTTACTCCAGCACTTTGTGTCCATCACCCACAGCAGAGACAGTTTACAGGACTGACCATATTCAAATGTTTCCTTTCCTACCGTGAGCAGCTGTGGTAACAAGGGTTAACATACTTCAGTTACCAAACTGACCTTTATTCACTGAACATAAACATTATTCATTGAACCTTAATTAACAAGTAATTGAAATCTTTTGGACAGGTACATGGATACGAAACATTTGGAAAGATACTAGATCTAGTGGACTCGTTGGGCCCAAACCTCTCCTGAATTGGTGCAGCACCCTCTCCTCCCCCCCTCCTCACCCTCCACCCTCGTGCTATCGTGTACCACTTTGGCTGTAGTTCAGGAACAAACAAACAATCAAACAAGAGTTTTAGTATATAGATGGGCACCACACCAGCAAAAGGAACTTGTATGGACATCTTGGTCGGCATGGACAGTGTGGGCAGTTGGGCCTGTCGTGATGCTCTGTGACTCTATCCAACTCTATAATCAGACTATTTGCAAAATCATGCCCTGGGATGAGGAGATTTTCCAACATTTCCAGTGATCCTTGGACAAATTCTTTGTTTTCTTTAATGTCAATACGATCAACTTTTGTCATCTATCACAGTTCATTCTTTTCTGGATCATTTTGAAATCACAACACCTCATTATCTAATGTACATCACAGGATTGCGATTTCTTTCACAGACTCTGGTTTTGGAGGTGCTATAAGCAGGATCCATGTGGCTCTCGCTCAGACAGTGGATTTCAAGAAGGTCTTGCGTTCAATGTGTGGTCCTTTCTGTCTTTGTATGTGTGCTATGTCTGTGTGCACCTGTGTCTCTGTGTGTGTGTCTATATGTGTGTGTGTCTCTCTCTGTGGGCTGAAATGTCTGTGTGTGTGTGGCCCGTGTGTCTCTGCTTGCATGTCCGCATGTCTCAATATGCACAAGATAGACACACAATGCTGGACTGACTCAGCGGGACAGGCAGCATCTCTGGAGAGAAGGAATGGGTGACATTTCGAGTCAAGACCCTTCTTCAATATGCACACCTGTGTTTGGGTCGGTGGCTATGTGCGTGCGCATGTGTGTGCCTGGTCTGTCTGTGTCTGTATGTACACATGCACGTGGGGTTTTGATGGGGTGGTTGTGCATTTGTGCTTAGGTGCGTGCGCGTCTGTGCATGGGGATTGTTTATACGTGCGAGTATATACTTTAACACAAGCTGCAGCAGAAGCATGCAGCAGATCATGTTCAAATACAGTGCCACACCTTTGGCAAAACACAAAGCATCCAAAGCATGTGGACCCATCACCCCGCATGAATCACCAGCTGCAGCAACGGAGGGGAAACGAAGGGGATGGGGAAACTATGAAAGGGAAACCATCACACTTACTTTATCATGCTGTGCAGGAGACCCCAGTTAAAGTACAAACCATTTTTTGGTCCTCCTGTGTGTATTTATTCTTCAACATGCATTTTAGAAGATTTCGCTGGGTACCAAGTTTATTTTTGTCACAAAGCTCCACTGTAAAATACCCACCTTGTGGTTCTCCAGGAACTTGCTGTACTCTGATCCTCAAAACACCCACTTGTACAGGGCACTGGGCTAATACCTAAAACTGATATTAGATGCAATCAATGTTCAAGTGCCAGATGTTTTGTTTATTCAAGCATTGAATCCAGTGCCACTTGTTAGGCCGGTATTTATTGTTTATTTTAAAATATTCTACAGAAGACAGTGGAGAACACCTCCTAGAAACACTGTTCAATGCAATAAAGCCATGACCATAGTATTGTAGGGCCATTGTAGTTAGACCTCATCAAGTGTGTTTAATTGCGATATGTACTGACCACAGAACAATGAAACTATTACTTGTTTCAGCTTTAGATTCTTGCAAATGAACAACACATAGGTAAATATATGATAATTATTTACCGCGGAACGGTGGCGCAACGGTAGAGTTGCTGCCTTACAGCGAATGCAGCGCCGGAGACTCAGGTTCGATCCTGACTACGGGCGCCGTCTGTACGGAGTTTGTACGTTCTCCCCGTGACCTGCGTGGGTTTTCTCCGAGATCTTCGGTTTCCTCCCACACTCCAAAGACGTGCAGGTATTTAGGTTAATTGACTGGGTAAATGTTTTTTTTAAATTGTCCCTAGTGTGTGTGCGGGGATCGCTGGGAGGCGCGAACTCGGTGGGCCGAAGGGCCTGTTTCCGCGATGTATCTCTAAAAAAAATACAATGAATTAATAGCCTTAATGCTAGATAACCATAATAGTGCAAAACCAAAGGTTGTAGTGCAACCAAAGACACAGGCGGTGGACATTGCTGAGACCAATGTTGTGTAGTGTTCAAGAACTTCACAGGGCAGCAGAGTGGCCCAGCGGTAGAGTTGCTGCCTTACAGTGCCAGAGACCCAGGTTCGAACCTGACCACGGGTGCTGTCTATATGGAGTTTGTACGTTTCCCTGTGGCCTGCGTGGGTTTTCTCCGGGTGCTCTGGTTTCCTCCCACACTCCAAAGGCGTACAGGGTTTGTAGGTTAATTGGCTTCAGTAAGTTGTAAAAAATGGTGACTGGTGTGTAGTATAAATTTAGTGTACGGGATGACTCTGGTCGGCATGGAACCGGTGATGTGAAGGGTCTGTTTTTTAAGTTACCTCTTTAAAAAAAAAGTCTAAAAAGCACGATTGTTGCAGGGAAGCTGTTCTTGAACCTGGTGGTCACGGTTTTCAGGCTCCTGTGACTTCCTCCCACTTGTGACAACAAATAAACAGTGGTATGTTTCCACGTCAAGGTAGCATGTAACTGAGAGGGGAACTAGCAAATGGTGGCAATCCCCTGTGCCTGCAACCATGTCCTTCTAAAAAGCAGAAGGCACAAGTGTAGGAATTGCTGATGGAAGTAATGGGATTCCGTGAAGTCAAGGCTAGGATAGAATGTTAACTCATTGATATCCATCCAAATCATTCCAGCTTCATTTAACACTGTTCACCGCCCTTCAGTGGTCAACCCTGAATGCTTGCTATCGAAATTTCTGGTTGCCAAGTCACAATATTCACTTTTAAAGTCAGAGTCAAAGAGTGATACAGTATGAAACAGGCCCTTCGGCCCAACTTACCCACACCGGCCAACATGTCCCAGCTACACTAGTCCCACCTGCCAGGATTTTAGTCCATATCCCTCCAAACCTATCCTATCCATGTGCCTGTCCAACTGCTTTTTGGGATAGTCCCTGCCTCAACTACCTCCTCTTTTGCTTAATAATATTACTTTAATTGCAATTAAAAAAGGACACACAGTGCTGGAGTAACTCAGCGGGTCAAACAGCATCTCTGGAGAACGTGGATAGGTGAGGTTTCGGGTCGAGATCTTGAATTGCAATTGTGTCCTTTCTTTGAGGTCTCAGCAGTTTTGACTGTCAATAAATGGCGCAGTAAATATCCTAGTATATTCTGCACAAATTGATATCTCTCGTGGGAAGTGCAGTAGCAAGGAACGTGTCATTGAAAAATGACCCATCTTTTTGTGAATTACATGCAGTTTGTTACTGATAACATGGCACTCCAAAGCGAATTTGGCCGAGTCATTTCTCAGCAGAGGCCGAACCTGAAGCTCCATCCCAGTGTGATTTTACAGACTGAGGACAATGTTTTTTTGTGCATCTACGAGACATCAATCTTGAAGTATTGGTCGCTTCTCTTGCCTACTCCTCCCAATGAACTGATGGAAGTACGATCAAGGAAGGGAGTGAGGAAAGACTGCCATGGAAGCCATAACTGGCTTCAAAAATATCAATGGGAGAATTTTTTTCCCCCCAAAATAAACTTTATTCAGAATAAAAAAATAAATACAGAACAGACAAAACATGAACCATGCAAAAACCCTTCCAATATTCTCAGTGGCTAAACATTCTTTAGTGTCCTGTGTGCGGCACGGTGGCGCAGCGGTAGAGTTGTCGGATTACATCGCCAGAGACCCGGGTTCGATCCTGACCACGGGGGCTGTCTGTACGGAGTTTGTACGTTCTCCCTGCGACCGCGTGTGTTTTCTCCAGCAGCTCCGGTTTCCTCCCACACTCCAAAGGCGTACAGGTTTGTCGGTCAATTGGTTTCAGGAAGATTGTGAATTGTCCCTTATGTGCAGGATAGCGCAAGTGGATGGGGTGATCGCTGGGTGGCACGGACTCGGCTGGCCAAAGGGCCTGTTTCCACACTGTACGTCTAAAGTCATATTCAGTAGTGTTCACAAACAATCCTTAAATCAAGCACCCTTGCCACTCATGTGGCACCTTAGGGTGATATCAATCACACAAGTCACATATGCCAACTAACGGCATCAATAATAACAAATCATCTAGCAATACACCTTACACCATTTACTGTGCCAATTAGTCAATGCACAAAACATGTTTTAATATTTTAATTGTCCCAATCCGTAATTTGATTTATCTGGAAATGTAAATAGAATAAATGTCATTTGGCAATGTTTTCACAAAGCAACAAGTTTCATGCTGGAAAGTTGCAGAGAGACTGTTCACTAACATTGTATTGTGGAAAATATTGTTCAAAATCAAATTGCGAGACATTTTTGAAGGAAGGAGGAGACCCTCTTCCAGGGTAGGTTGGTGTTCTCATAGTCATAGAGTGTGGAAGGAAACAGGCTCTCCGGCCCAACCTGCCCACACCGCCCAACATGCCCCATCTACACTAGTCCCATTTGCCCGCGTTTGGCCCATATCCCTTGAAACCTATCCTATCCATGTACCTGTCTGAATGTTTTTTAGATTTTGCAATAGTACCTTCCTCAACTACCAGGTAGTATAAGAAAATAACTGCAGATGCTGGTACAAATCGAAGGTATTTATCCACAAAATGCTGGATTTTTAGATTTTGCAATAGTACCTTCCTCAACTACCAGGTAGTATAAGAAAATAACTGCAGATGCTGGTACAAATCGAAGGTATTGTACCAGCAGGTCAGGCAGCATCTCGGGAGAGAAGGAATGGGTGACGTTTCGGGTCAAGACCCTTCTTCAGACTGATGTCAGGGGGGCGGGACAAAGGAAGGATATAGGTGGAGACAGGAAGATAGAGGGAGATCTGGGAAGGAGGAGGGGAAGAGAGGGACAGAGGAACTATCTAAAGTACCTCTGAGGAAGTACCTTCCTCAACTACCTCCTGCGGCAGCTCGTTCCGTACACCCACCTTTATTTGTGTAAAAATGCTGCCCCTCAGGTTTCTATTAAATCTTTCCCCCTCACCTTAAACCAATGTCCTATAATCAATCATAGAACATATGGTTCTCGATTCCCTTACACTGGGCAAGAGACTCTGTAAGTTTACCTGATCTATTCCTCAAGAATTTGTACACAATTTTTCTAATCGGGTAACCAGGTTTATGATGAGGCTTGATGGTTCTCAAATGACCCTCTGGGCAGTTGTAGCCACTGAGGTGGGTAACTTAAACAATAAATATATTAGACAGGGGAAGTTTAGGACACCTATCACAGGACACCAATCACACCATTGTGTTTCAGTGAAGGTTTACTTAAACATTCAGTGATTTTTTTATACTCTATTCAGCAGTTCATGCAATGCTATGTGACTTTATATCAAAGATAGACACAAAATGCTGGAGTAACTCAGCGGGACAGGCAGCGCCTTGCAGAGAAGGAATGGGTGACGTTTCAGGTCGAGACCCTTCTTCAGTCACCTACTCTCCAAAGATGCTGCCTGTCCCGCTGAGTTTTGTGTCTATCTTCGATTTAAACCAGCATCTGCAGCTCCCTTCTGCACAGCTACTTTATATCAATCTGGTTTGTAAACTATTGAGGTGTCGGTAAACGGTACCGATACATACTGTCACAGGAACAGCACTGCTTGAATCAATCAATTGCCGCATGACAGGATTTTCAAAAGACTGCCCATCAATAAACATCTTTCCATTTCACAATCATCAGACCTGTGACCATATCTGTTGTTGCAACAAATGATTGCCTATATTTAACAAATGATTGGCGGGTAGCACTGAAGGTAGGGAGAAACAAGGGACTGCAAATGCGAGTTGTCAAAAAAAGACACAAAGTGCTGGAGTAATAGACAATAGACAATCGGTGCAGGAGTAGGCCATTCGGCCCTTCGAGCCAGCACTGCCATTCAATGTGATCATGGCTGATCATTCTCAGCATCCCTGGAGAACGTGGATAGGTGACGTGTCCGGGTTCGGACCCTTGTTCAGATGGGGGGGGGGGGGGGGGGGGGGGAGGGGGGGGAGGGGGGGGAGGGGGGGGAGGGGGGGGGGGAGAAAGCTGGAAGAGAGGAGGGGCAGGCCAAAGCGTGGCAAGTGATGGGTGTTTACAGGTGAGTGGAGGGAAGATATGCATTCTGCTGAACAATACAAATATAAATAATTGGATCTTATTTTATGCCTCATTGTAGTTACTAAAGTTAATGCTATTTATTCACAAAATGTTGGAGTAACTCAGCAGGTCAGGCAGTATCTCGGGAGAGAAGGAATGGGTGACGTTTCGGGTCGAGACCGAAGTTAATGCTATGATGGGTAATTACTAAAGTTAATGCTATGATGGGTAGTTACTAAAGTTAATGCTATGATGGGTAGTTTCTAAAGTTAATGCTATGATGGGTAGTTACTAAAGTTAATGCTATGATGGGTAGTTACTAAAGTTAATGCTATGATGGGTAGTTACTAAAGTTAATGCTATGATGGGTGGTTACTAAAGTTAATGCTATGATGGGTAGTTACTAAAATTAATGCTACGATGGGTAGATACTAAAGTTAATGCTATGATGGGTAGTTACTAAAGTTAATGCCAGGATGGGTAGTTACTAAAGTTAATGCTATGATGGGTAGTTACTAAAGTTAATGCTATGATGGGTAGTTACTAAAGTTAATGCTATGATGGGTAGTTACTAAAGTTAATGCTATGATGGGGGGGGGGGGGGAAGACAATGCGGACCCGATGTGGGAGGAACGCTGTGAAGTAAATGGAGGACCCGGCATGTGGGGACCGCCATGAGGGACGGTGGGATAACAAAGGGGAGCCCAGTGTGGGGGAGAGGGGGTGCACTCTAGTTTCAGAATCCTCCGTCCAGTGGTAAAGCCTGCGTTAATTTGTTTGTTTGTACGTTCATTCCAGTTAAGGATCTGTGCACACGGCAGCCAGCCAACAGTCCCTTGTCTTTTTCTTTTTTTTTCACTTTTAATTTAATTTTAATTTCAACTTTCTTGTGTAGCTTGTTGTGTGTTATGACCGTTGACAGCCCAATTTCCCTCTGGGGATGAATAAAGTTTAATCGTATCGTAACTGTTTAATATTTTCCTTCTGTCCTTGTGCTGTGTTTATTGTTTAACATTTCTCTGCATTCTTTTGGATTGTACGTCTGTGATTCAGCTTTGGAGTACTTGTGCCTGGTAGTTCATACCTATCAGAAGTGCAATTTGTTTCAAAATCATATCTACAGTATTCTTCAATAGAATGAACTGCAGAGCAAAGGAAAATTTGCCAACAGTTATATAAAGCACATTCTGTGTTGATGGTGGAAGATGAATGTCTAAGTATCCGTTACATACAAAACACTTTCTACCTCAATAAATCACCTCCTAATGATATGTAACCTGCATGGAGATCCCATATTAAAGGGAAAATATATCAAACACGTGTCCTATTAAACACGTTTGTTTATCCAAACCATAACTCTGTAAAAACAAAGAGCATTCAAAGCAGGATTCCTTCATCTCATTGAAAACCAATCTATAAGAACCATATTTTATTCTTTATGGTGGAACCGTGTTCAACTGGCAGAAAGTAGAATTGATTGATTGAGATATACAGCATTGAAACAGGCCCTTCAGCCCACCATGTTCATGCTGACCATCGATCAATCTTTTGTTTGTTTGTTTGTTTTTATGTCTTGTTTGCTCTGTAAAGCGTCTTTGAGTATCCTGAAAAGCGCTGTATAAAATAAATGTATTATTATTATTATTATTATTATTATTAACACTAACGCTATCCCACCACTGCATCCGCTCCCTCCATTCTGGGGACAATGTACAGAGACCAATTAATCCACAAATCCGCACATCATATCCTTGGGATGTGGGAGGAAACCCATGCGGACACGGGGAGAACGTGCAAGCTCCACACAGACAGCATCCGAGACCAGGATCGAACCCGGGTCTCCAGTGCTTTGAGGCACCAGCTCTACCAGTGGTGCCACTGTGACGCCTGGGTCTCAGGGCTATTTTTCCATGATTGGAAAACTCAGGTAAAGTTGGACTTGTTAGTTCCTTTGGGTGTAAAAAATAATCCAACTGTTGAGGTTAGGGCACTGTTCTCGTTGCATGCACTTCACTTCCACTTTTGCGTTTAGAATCACACAGTGCAAGTCATTTAGTTACGCCGTTGTGGGTTTGAGATTTTGGGAAGCCTCTATATTGGCCCCACCCATCAACTCTGGGGTTCTTTCCCTTCTTCAAACCGGAGAGTTGTAGTGGAGGAATCCTTGAACTATATCACGATGGAGGTGGGGGAAAGAGACAGGTTGGATATGCAATGGGATTCATTGGACCGTTGAGAGTTTGCATTACTGAAGGGATGCAGTGTTTGGTGTCGCTGCATCAGTGGATGTATGAAACCTACCAGGACTGACAACATCCACCTACTCTCTGGTATTGCACCTCCTGGAATCAGAAGAGCTGTAGCCCGTCAAAAAGAACGCCTCAGACAATCCGAGGATGAAAGACATCCCCTATATGACCACCCTTTGCTACCTCAGCGTTTGAAATCACGCAGACGTTTCCTCTCTTCTGTCCATCCCCTGGACTGCAGTGCATCGTCCAGAAGGCTCAAACTCTGGGAAGAGAGACTAGAAAATTTTCCGGAAGACATTCACATGGCAATCAATCCCTCTGAGCAACTCCCACCAGGTTCCGACCAACCGTGGATAACCTGGCGCAGTCTCAACAGACTGCGGACAGGCGCGGGGAGGAGCAAATCGAACACACTGAAGTGGGGATGTACTGAAAATGCGGCAGACTGCGAGTGCGGACGGGGCCTCCAGACTATGGAACATCTCCTGAGCTGTGACATGCTGCATGACACATGCACTGTAAAGGATCTTGCAGAGGCCAACGACGTGATACTAAAATCAGCTCGCTATTGGCAAACAGTTGTGTGATGACACGAATAAATAAACTGAAGGGATCGGGCAGCATCTGTGGAGGGAATGAAGAGATGACCTTTCCGAATGGGTCCAGTCTGAAGAAGGGTCCTGACCCAAAACATTGTTTGACTATTCCTTCCACAAAACAAAAACAATGCTGGAGCTGTAAGTTTTCCATTTCATCCATGGAGAGTCCATTTCATCTTCCAGAAACCTGAAATCAGATTGAAACATTAGCATTATTCAGGTACCTTACCTGCTAAATATCTCCCACATTTTCTGTTTTATTAAAAATTATATAACATGGCATCCGATCAGTTAAAGAATGTCAACACAACACCTATTTTCAACAGTTCTGATTGTTGAGTTAGAAAGTGATATTGAAATACAACCAGAACATTGCTCCGCTGCTGGTGATATCATTGTTCAAGAAAAACATCAATGCTTTCACAAAAATAAAACCCTTTCAACAGCATTGGATTTTTGAAGGGTCATGCTTTGCTCAATGACAGTTCAGACCCCTGGAAGATTGAAAGCAAAGCCATATTTTTTTGTTGGACTGAACCTGACAATTATTGAGAACACAAGCCTTCTCAAATCAGACAAATGGGGTTTGTGTTGCGCTCGGCAGCATCATGAAACTCCACCTAAACAATCATCAGTGCCTTCAGGTCCCTAAATGCAATGCAATGCTATGCTATGCTATGCTATGCTATGCTATGCAATGCTATGCTATGCTATGCTATGCAATGCAATGCAATGCAATGCAATGCAATGCAATGCTATGCAATGCTATGCTATGCTATGCAATGCTATGCTATGCAATGCAATGCTATGCAATGCTATGCTATGCTATGCAATGCAATGCTATGCAATACTATGCTATGCAATGCTATGCAATGCTATGCAATGCTATGCAATGCTATGCTATGCTATGCAATGCAATGCTATGCTATGTTATGTTATGCAATGCTATGCTATGCTATGCTATGCTATGCTATGCTATGCTATGCTATGTTATGTTATGTTATGTTATGTTATGTTATGTTATGTTAAGTGTTTTTGTATGCTATTTGGAAAAAGCAATAAAAATATTAATTTTAAAAAAAGAACAGAAGTGACTGAGTAGTCAGGGCCATGGAGATGACTCCCAAATTCCATGTTTCCCTAAGATAGATCCAAAATGTTGGAGTAACTCAACAGGACAGGCAGCATCTCTGGAGAGAAGGAATGGGTGACATTCTGGATCGAGATGCTTCTTCAGACTCGTTCTCCAGAGATGCTGCCTGTCCCGTTGAGTTACTCCAGCATTTTGTGTCTATCTTCGGTGTAAACCAGCATCTGCAGTTCCTTCCTACACATTCCACGTGCATCAAGATGTGGCCACTGCCTGCCCTTAGCAATTGGCTTTGTCCCAAGCCAACTTGCTTGACTCGTGCATTAATTTCCTTCTATTTGTTTTGGCCGTTGCTAGAAAATCAGGAGAGAAAATGTGGCTTAAAGAAATATTTCAGCAACTCAATGGCTGGGGATCAGATCCAGAAATATTAGAATCAAAATAATACCCCAAAAACTACAAGATCACAAGTTTATCTGGATGAGGAGAGCTGGTCAAATGATCTAACTTTGTCTCCTGAACAGCAGTCCATTCTCACACTAGCTCAAACTTCTTAAAATGAAAATAGAAGGTATCACAAAATGCTGGAGTAACTCAGCGGGTCAGGCAGCATCTCTGGAGAGAAGGAATGGGTGACATTTCAGGTCGAGACCCTTCTTCAGACAAAAAAAAAAAATGTAGAGTATATTAATTTCAGCTGTTTGTTCATGCTGATTGTATATTTTTCTTTTGAGCGGAACTATTACTCGGTGAAAGCAACTCAGGACAAGTTGGGAGGTGTGACTGAATCATAATTGGAATCTGCTTGCAGCAGTTTGATTTACAAGAGGACATTTAGACAGAAACTCCCTCTTTTAAGAAAATATTTGCCAGGGTTCCACCACAGCACTGAGGAGGAGATCGACCGCCCTGAATACTACAGCTCAGCAGAGGGGGAGATTTCCTCTCTTGACATCCTTCAGCCAAACCTTCACTGCTTGCACACAAGATAAAATTAGAACTTTCCTACAAATGTCAAACAAGGTTTGCTTGGCCACGCATTGATAACACTCTGAAATGTGTTTGGTGGTAACGTTTAAATTCACAGACAACAAAATCAGGTTCAAATCTTCTAATCTCACAAGATCGCAAGGAAGGTAAGTGTGACACCTCCAGATTCGGGGACAGTTTCTTCCCAGCTGTTATCAGGCAACTGAATCATCCAACCACAACCAGAGAGCAGTGCTGAACTACTATCTACCTCGTTGGTGACCCTCAGACTATCCTTGATCGGACTTTGCTGGCTTTAGCTTGCACTAAATGTTATTCCCTTATCATGTATCTATACACTGTAAATAGCTCGATTGTAATCATTTCAGCTGACTGGACAGCACTCAACAAAAGCTTTTCACTGTACCTCGGTACACGTGGCAATAAACTAAACTGAACTGAACTAATAAAAGTGCAAAGTCCAGAGACACTCTTAATTCACACCCACTTCAAAAATTTCACTACCAAATGTTGACTTTAATTATTAAGTTAAGGAAATTCATAGCACAGAAGGAGTCTATTCAACCCACCATTTCTGTGCCAGCCCTTTAAAATTATCTGTCCAAATGGGCCAATTCATGTTTTTTCCCCTCAACTTTTCTTTTGAAATCAAAGTAAAATTTATTTTCAAGATAGACACAAAATGCTGGAGCAACTCAGCGGGACAGGCAGCTTCTCTGGAGAGAAGGAATAGTTGACGTTTCGGGTTGAGACTCTTCTTCAGACCAACTTATTGGGTTTTCTCCGAGATCTTCGGTTTCCTCTCACACTCCAAAGACGGACAGGCTTATAGGTTGATTAATTCACAAAATGCTGGAGTAACTCAGCAGGTCAGGCAGCATCTCGGGAGAGAAGGAATGGGTGACGTTTCGGGTCGAGACCCTTCTCCAGTCTGAAGAAGGGTCTCGACCCGAAACATCACCCATTCCTTCTCTCCCGAGATGCTGCCTGACCTGCTGAGTTACTCCAGCATTTTGTGAATAAATCGATTTGTACCAGCATCTGCAGTTATTTTCTTATATTATGGGTTGATTAGCTTTGTATAAATGTAAATTGTTCCTAGTATGTGTAGGATAGTGTTAATGTGCGGGGATCGCTAGTCGGTGTGGACTCGGTGGGCCAAAGAGCCTGTTTTCGCGCTGCATCTCTAAACTAAACTAAATAAACCTTTCCACCACCACCCTTGCCTTCCCGGTTTGCAAGAATTGCTAGCCCTTACAATTTGCCGTCAATCTCTCTTCCTATACATTAAGTCCCAGCCTAGAATCTTACTGCAGTCAAAGTGCTGCAAACATATTTTCCTCGCCTATTTTGCTTGGCAGCTCATTTATCCCCCTTAGGCAATTTTCCTGACGTTGGCACTAAATTTGGCTTAACACATTATAAACTTCTTCACTCTGCACCTATTAAAGATAGATTGTGTTAAAGTTTAATCCCCAGTTTATCTTATCTGATCTTCTTTGATTGGTGATTTATTAGTGCAACTGTATCTTGATGCCGTATGGCGGAGAACAAGCTCAATTACATTTCAGAGAACCTTCCAGACCAGCCCATGGTGCTTCAATGGTGCTTTAGTGTCACATGTGCGAAGTGCAAACACATAGTGACATTGCTTTCTTACAAACGGTCAGGTAGAGTATTCCCATACCGAAGCACATTCGCGATTAGCAAATTGTACAGAAATAGTTTCCTGATCGCACGAGGAGGAGGCGCCATGTTTTGCCGGCCATTTTCAGAGTCCAGTCCACACTCTAGGGCGGTGCCCGTTGCAAGCACGCCCTAGGCTACGGCGGGCCTCCAGCCGTTGCGTTCGGCTGCGATGGGGGCCGCTCGGCGGCTACCCCCTGTACGCCGTGGCCCACGGAAAACCGGCACAGTGGCTACCCCCTGCAGGCCACGGCACTCTGGGAGCCTCTAGTGTTACAGGGCAAGTCATGAAGGCTGCATGGGCTGGTCAGGAAGGTTCTCTGAACAGAGAGACAGCAACTCATATTTCGCCTGGGCAGCTTGCAGCCCAGCGGTATGAACATTGACTTCTCCAACTTTAGATAGTTCCTCTGTCCCTCTCTTCCCCTCCCCCTTCCCAGATCTCCCACTGTCTTCCTGTCTCCACCTATATCCTTCCTTTGTCCCGCCCCCCTGACATCAGTCTGAAGGGTCTCGACCCGAAACGTCACCCATTCCTTCTCTCCTGAGATGCTGCCTGACCCACTGAGTTACTCCAACATTTTGTGAATAAATGCCTTTGATTTGTACCAGCATCTGCAGTAATTTTCTTACACTTCTCTGAAGTGAGAGTGAGCTTGTTCTCTGCCCTAGAGTGTCAATGTACTGAGGTACAGTTCCGCTGATAAATCACATTTGGGAGAGTTGGGAGGGGGGGGGGGGGGGGAGGGAGGGGTTGGGGAGGCCATCCAGAAACTGAAAGGGGCAAGATAATTACTTTGTCACTTTGAGCATTAATCGAGGTTGAGGTGTCAAGGAAAACAACTCCTACTTGACTAATTGGTTGAAATGAAGAATTTCAGATTTGAATGGAGGTTGCTGTCTTGAAGCAAGAAGGAGTCTGATAGTTGTGCAAGAGATCATGATAAATGGAAAGGAAATTTAATTTAGTTTAGATTAAAAGTACAGCAAGTAAGCAGACCCTTTGGCCCACCGAGTTCTGTCTTCATTGTTCGCCAGCGACCTTTAAAAAAAAAAAAAAACATCCCAACACCAGAAGATTTTCCAACACAAGTGAAAGCCGAGACACATGCATAAATTTTAGGGCAGATAAAGTTGACTGGCGAGTTACAAGTAAAAAGCACTTAGTGAGGGAATGCCGGAGTCAAACGCAAGGGAACTTAAGGCCTGTCCTCCAATGGTGGAGCAACATATCTGAAGATGGTGGGAGAGGTGAGAGTTGGACATGCATGCAAAAAAATGTACGATACAAAGAGCTGGACCAACTCTGCGGGTCGAAGAACATCTTGGGAGATCATGGAAAGATGACGTCTGAGGTTGGGACCCTTCTTCGCACTGAATTTGGGGGGGACGGTGAAGAAAGCTGGAAGACCTTCAGACTGATTGAAGGGGGGAGGGGGAAAAAAAAGCTGGAAGAGTCCCGACCCAAACTATTTTGCCAGGTTAGGCTGACAGATTCTTTTGCCCCACCATTTCTTTCACTTCCTTCTTAAACCCCGTTTTGTATGTGGAGGATCACAGTCCAGGGTCCTTCTGCTGCAGAACATTAATGGAGCAGGGTTGAGTTAAGTCTGAAGAAAGGTCCCGACCTGAAACGTCACCTATCAATGTTTTCCCGAGATGCTGCCAGACCTGCCTAGCCACTCCAGCACTCGGTGTCATTGTTTGAAAACCAGCATCTGGAGTTCCTTGTTTCGACTACCTACTCTGTATTTTAAAAATGTAGACCGCTTTCGGAATGGAGGAGATGACAGACAGGTGAAGACATTGAAGGGTTTGAGGTGAGGGGGAGTACTTTAACAATTAAGTCATTGCCCAACCAGAAGTTAGACAATAGACAATAGACAATAGACAATAGGTGCAGGAGGAGGCCATTCAGCCCTTCGAGCCAGCACCACCATTCAATGTGATCATGGCTGATCATTCTCAATCAGTACCCCGTTCCTGCCTTCTCCCCATACCCTCTGACTCCGCTATCCTTAAGAGCTCTATCCAGCTCTCTCTTGAATGCATTCAGAGAATTGGCCTCCACTGCCTTCTGAAGCAGAGAATTCCACAGATTCACAACTCTCTGACTGAAAAGATTTTTCCTCATCTCAGTTCTAAATGGCCTACCCCTTATTCTTAAACTGTGGCCCCTTGTTCTGGACTCCTCCAACATTGGGAACAAGTTTCCTGCCTCTAACGTGTCCAACCCCTTAATAATCTTATACGTTTCGATAAGATCTCCTCTCATCCTTCTAAAATTCACAGGTCACCAGACATTGGGGCGATGGTGGACGGGAAGTTCTCACAGGTTAGGACATCGCAAGTAGAGTTTTGGATGACCTTCTTTTGGGAGACTGAGTGGAATGTATTCCAGTAGAGTTACGAGGGTCATGGATGAAGATTCTGCAGTGAAGCAGGTGAGACTAGAACAGGATTGTGCACTTCCTCAGTGACGATGGTAAGTTTTGTTTTTAGAGATACAGTGTGGAAACAGGCCCTTCGGCCCACCGAGGCCCCTCCAACCAGCAACCCTTGCACATTAACACTATCCCACACACTAGGGACAATTTACACGTAGACCTAGCCAATTAACCTACTAATCTTAAGTGTGGGAGGAAACCAAAGATCTCGGAGAAAACCCATGCGGTCATGGAGAGATTGTACAAACTCTGTATAGACAGCATCCATAGTCAGGATTGAACCTGGGTCTCTGGTGCTGTAAGGCAACAACTCTAGCGCTGCACTACCTCTGTCCTCTGTCAATCTGCACTTCAAAAAATATCCATTGACTTGGCCTCCACAGCCTTCTGTGGCAATTAATTCCACCGATTCACCACCCTCTGACCAAAGACATTCCTCACCTCCTTTCTAAAGGTACGTCCTTTTATTCTGAGGCTGCGGCCTCTGGTCCTAGACCCTCCCACTAGTGGAAACATCCTCTCCACATTCACTCTATCCAGACCTTTCACCGTCCGGCAAGTTTCAATGGAGTGGCTTTGAGGAGGCGAAGAGTTGGGCTCCATTTAAGTGCGTGAAGAGTTTGGATCAATCTCAGGCAGCTGCCAGAGAGATGGGATGGAGCCCATGGCCACTCAGCAGTGTGGGTGACATGCAGCAAAGACAAGAGCTCTGAAGATGCGTACAATCACACTCTCTTCCTTTACTCACTGCCGAATGCAGACAAAACCAATAAAAGATTCATATCTTCATATTACTTGCGCTTGTTCTCATCTATTTTATATCAGCCTTCGGCAAACCTGGATTGCAGGGACACAAAACAGCAGTCAAGAAAAATGTGATGCTGTCACCATAGGAAGGTTACCTAGAATTTGAGATTGATGGCAGAGGATGCAAAAGAGGAAAGGAGACACTAAGAGAGCATCATAGAAGTGGTATCCAAGTGAAGCGAATAGTCCAGTCCCAGGGGCTAGTGGCGAGGGTTGAGGTGAAATTATAATGAATGAGCGATGAGAGTGTGAGCTGGGACCAGGGAATGAAGTGAAGTTTTATTCATTTGAGGATGTTTGGAAAAGCCCTGAAAACAGCACGGTGGTGCAGTGGTAGAGTTGCTGCCTTCCAGCCCCAGAGACCCAGATTTGATCCTGACTACGGGTGCTGTCCATACGGAGTTTGTACGTTCTCCCTGTGACCGCGAGAGGTTTTCCCCGAGTGCTCTGGTTTCCTCCCACACTCCAAAGACGTACAGGTTTGTAGGTTAATTGGCTTTGGTAAAGATTGTAAATTGTCCCTAGTGTGTAGGATAGTGCTAGTGTACGGGGATCGCTGGTCGACACGGACTCTGTTGTCTGATGGGCTGTATCCCTAAATAAACTGAACTAATTGTGCCCCATCTCAGGGACATGCAAGAAGTGTTTGATGTGGAAATAGTACAATAGTGCCGGACAAAAGGACATCAAACTGAAGTTTTTAAAACGTTTTTTAAAAGTCTTCACCATATTTTCACAGTGTAAAGATCATGGGGGGAATAGATAGGGTGAGAATACAGAGTATTTTACTACAGTAGGGGAATCAAGAACCAGATGGCAGAGAATTAAGTTGAGAGGGAAATGACTTTGTGGGAAACCTTTTCACACTAAGGGTGGTGGGTATATGGAATGGGCTGCCAAGTAGTTGAAGCAGGCATGATAACAACATTTAAAAGATATTGAGACAAGAGTAGGAAAGGATTTGGGCCTAACACAGGCAGGTCGATCATATTTATATTCAGTCTGAAGAAGGGTCTCGACCCGAAACGTCACCCATTCCTTCTCTCCTGAGATGCTGCCTGACCTGCTGAGTTACTCCAGCATTTTGTGAATAAATACCTTCGATTTGTACCAGCATCTGCAGTTATTTTCTTATATTTAGAT
This sequence comes from Rhinoraja longicauda, assembly GCF_053455715.1. NCBI lineage: Eukaryota > Metazoa > Chordata > Chondrichthyes > Rajiformes > Arhynchobatidae > Rhinoraja > Rhinoraja longicauda. The sequence goes on along the minus strand of NC_135980.1, from coordinate 9,097,472 downwards.
GGGGAATCACTTTAGTTGGTATGGGCAGGTTGGGCAGAAGGGCCTGTTTCTGCGTTGTATGACTCCAGGTTAGATATTGCTAATTAATTTTAAAGACACCACTCAAAATATATTAAATACCTTGGGCCCAGACTCTAAACTCAGGCAACCGTTGAAAGAATTTGGATGGAATTAAGAACCAGAGGAAAGAGAGAACAATCAGAGTGGCACGGTGGCACAACGGTAGAGTTGCTGCCTTGCAGCACCAGAGACATGGGTTTGAGCCTGACCACGGGTGCTGTCTGTGTGGAGTTTGTACGTTCTCCCAGTGTGCACGTGGGTTTTCCCCTGGTGCTCCAGTTTCTTCACAGGTTTGTAGGTTAAATTGGCTAGGGTAAAAATTGTAAATTGCCCCTGGTGTGTGGGCTAGCGCTAGGTTACGGAGATCGCTGGTTGGCTTGGCACGGACTCGGTGGGCCGAAGGGCCTGTTTCCACGCTGTATCTCCAAACTAAAGGAGAAAGAACAAAATACGAGAAACAGTAAAATGAAAAGCAAATCTTGATAACATTTAAAGAGGAAATGATCGTTTAAAGAGTTTAACTGGCTCACTTTGTTCCTCATTTGCGGTAATGGAGGGCCCTTATGATTGGACGTCGAGTGCCTGAGGCTTCCGGTCGGTGCCCCTCCACTGTGGGGAACCCTGCTGTGTGTCAGTGACACACAGTTGGGTGTGGGAGGCGTGTCGCAAAATGCATGCATCTGGTGAGCCCGGAGGAGACTTTGTCAACAGACTCCTTTGGGCGTCTACCCTGGCTGGGCGCCACACGGCCCCCACCATTGATTTACGCATGACTTTCAGGAGATACAACCCTCAGGCAGAGACACTTGAACCAACATTCAAAGTATGTGAGTGGGAGATAATATATGCCATGTGCCAGGTGTGTTTGGGCCACTAAATATTGACACATTTTATTATCTGGGGCACACCCAAAGAAAGACATCCTGACAAAGTGTGTGTTAAAGTGAGTCAAGTGGCCCTCTGAATCAGTAGGTAACTAGGGCAACAGGCAGGAGCTTAGAAAGGACATGAGTTAGCGTGGATTAGTGGAATACTTTCCCACTGTCAATGCTTGTTTCTCTAGCGCATGCAGTAAAATTCAATTGAGGTCCTGACCTGCGATCGCCGCACATTAACATGACCCTACACACACGAGGGGCAATTCACACACACACCAAGCCAATTGACCTACATACCTGTAGGTCTTTGGAGGGTGGGAGAAAACCATAGATCTCGGAGAAAACCCTCACGATCACAGGGAGAAGGTACAAACTCCGTACAGACAGCCCCCGTAGTCGGGATCGAACCCGGGTCTCTGGCACTGCAAGCGCTGTAAGGCAGTAACTCTACCGCTACGCCACCATGGCCCATCGAGTCTGCTCTGCCATTTGAACACGGCTGATCTACTTATCCCTCACAGCACCATTTTGGAATGGAATGGAATACTTTATTGTCACATGTGGCAAGGCGCAGTGAGATTCTTTGCTTGCATACCCAATGTATACAAATAGCGGCCACCTACAGCACTGACAAATGTTACAAAGCACGCCGGCTCCTCCTTTTGTTCTTTTCTCCCCCCTCCCCACCCACAGGAGTTGCCCCACAACGGGTCCCCATTGTCCATTGTTCTCCCTCATCCCCCCCGTCCATTGTTCTCCCCCCACTTCCATCACGTCAGGTCCTCCATTGTTTCCCCCCCCCCCCTCAGGGCAGTCCCCCATGCCGGGTCCTCCATTGTTCATCCCCCCTTGCCGGGTCCTCCATTTTTCTTTCCCCCCCTCCCTCATGGTGGTCTCCCACGCCGGGTCGTCCATTGCTCCTGGCTTCTCCCCGAAACCTTTGACATCCGTGCCAATCAAGAACCTACCCATCTCCGCTTTAAAAACACCCAATGGGGTGGCGTCCACAGCCATCGTGTCAAAGTGGAACAGTGCGCTCAATCGCGCGTGCAATTAATTGTCGATGCGCCATGAAGATGGACAGAGTTGGAAGGATTTGAGTAGATCCATTCAGACATGTTCCGACAAGTGTACAGTAATGGATACAGTAGGCAAAGTGAATTAAATTAACGAACAAAGACAAGCGGGTTTGTAGGTTATTTCCCCTCAGTAAGTCGCCCCGACTGTGTAGGGAGCGGAATACTGCATGGAAACAGGTTCTTCAGCCCATTGAGTCCATGCCAACCATCGATCATCTGTTCACACGCTATACCTACTCCAGTGTTTCAAGCCCGAAACCCGTCATCAAAACTGTGCAAGTATTTGGAGATGACGGCCCACTTCTCACCACAGTATCCAGGGAATTAAAAATATAACTTCTTTTGGAATGAAAACGCCATTATCACAGCACAGTGGTACGGCTGGTCGAGCTGCTGCCTCACAGCATCAGAGACCTGGGTTCAATCCTGACCTTGGGTGCTCTCTGTGCGAAGTTTATACATTCACCATGACCGTGCAGGTTTCCTTCGGGTGCTCCCATTTCCTCCCACATCCCAAAGGCGTGCGGGTTTGTAGGGTAACTGGCCTCTGTAAAATGGCCCCTAGTGCGTAGGGAGTGGATGTGAAGGTAGACACAAAACTGCTGGAGTAACTCAGCGGGTCAGGCAGCATCTCAGGAGAGAAGGAATGGGTGATGTTTCGGGCCGATGTGAAAGTGGGATAACAGAGAACTAGTGTGAACGAGGTGATCGATGGTTCATGTGGACTCGGTGGGCAGAAGGGCCTGTTTCCATGCTCTACCTGACATTCTATCCCACCAGCCTGCATTTGGCCCATATCTCTCTAAACCTATCTTATCCATGTACCTGTCTAAATGTTTCTTAAATGTTGCGATAGTACCTGCCTCAAATACCTCCTCCGGCAGCTCGTTCCATACACAATAGACAATAGACAATAGGTGCAGGAGGAGGCCATTCGGCCCTTCGAGCCAGCACCACCATTCAATGTGATCATGGCTGATCATTCCCAAACAGTACCCCGTTCCTGCCTTCTCCCCATACCCCCTGACTCCGCTATCCTTAAGAGCTCGATCTAGCTCTCTCTTGAAAGCACCTAGAGAATTGGCCTCCACCGCCTTCTGAGGCAGAGAATTCCACAGATTTACAACTCTCTGACTGAAAAAGTTTTTCCTCATCTCCATTCTAAGTGGTCTACCCCTTATTCTTAAACTGTGGCCCCTGGTTCTGGACTCCCCCAACATTGGGAACATGTTTCCTGCCTCTAAAGTGTCCAACCCCTTAATAATCTTATATGTTTCAATAAGATCCTCTCTCATCCTTCTAAACTCCAGTGTATACAAGCCTAGTTGTTCCAGTCTTTCAACATACACCTACCACTCTTTGCGTAAAAAAGGTGCCCCTCAGGTTCCTAGTAGAGGTTTCCCCCCTCACTTTAAACCTGTGCCCTATGGTTCTCAATTCCCCAACTCTGGTCAAGAGACTCTGTGCGTCTACCCGATTTACTCCCCTCATGATTTTGTGCATGTCTATAAGATCACCCCTCATCCTTCTGTGCTCCAAGGAATAGAGTCTTCGCCTGTTCTTTAGCTCAGGCCCCTGAGTCCTAGCAACATTGTCGTAAATCTTCTCTGCGCCTTTTCCAGCTTGACAACATTTTTCCTATAACATGGTGCCCAAAGTGGAACACAATGCTCTAAATGTGGCCTCACCAATGTCTTATCCAAGTTGTAGGAAAGTAGCTGTTCCACTTCAAGCTATGAGCGGTGCCGTGCATATTTCTTGGATGCTGTAATGTTTATTCTTTTCAATTGGTATCGAGTAGCGTGGACCGACGCTGAAGGGTTGGAATGAGGTTAGTGGTGCATGGGAAAGGAAATGTAGGTGTGAGGAATGTTAAACAACCATGAGAATGAAGGACAATTGTGAGGAATGTGAACGACAGTGGGTTTAAAGGATAAAGGCCAAGAATGTGGAAGTTACAGTGGAAAAGGTAGAAAGGAAATCATTTGTGCAAGTCTGTACTCGTATGTATTCTCAAGGGGAAAATTAGGGCTATGTACAAGTTCACAAAGGAACACAAAGACTCAAACAGGACACACTGAGAATTGGGCTAAAGCTGCATCACAGGACGTCAAAAGCATGGCATATTGAAGGTAGACAGAGGAAAGATTGAAAAACATATATATATATTACCTTACTAGTTGTTCTGCTGTGTTTAGTGTTTATATGTTCAGAGATACAGCGTGGAAACAGGCCCTTCGGCCCACCGAGTCCACACTGACCCGTCAATCAGCCGTACACTAGTTTCACACTATCTCACGTTCACATGCTACGCACCAGAGGGAATCTTTACGGAAGCCAATTCACCTACAAACCTGCACGTCTTTGGAATGTGGGAGGAAACTGGAGAAAATCCACGCGGTCACGGGGAGAACGTACAAACTCCGCACTGACCGCACCCATGGTCAGGATCGAACCCGGGTCTCTGGCGTTGTAAGGCAGTAACTCTACCGCTGCGCCACCATGCCAGGCACCTCCAGGCAGTTTCAAAACAAAGTGCTTTAGTCACTAAATAAATCAGACGATATGGATATTTCTGAAGGTTGTGCATAATGTGAGAAACATTAAGGTGTGCTGTGGTGATTGTGCATTAAAAATTGACTTTGGGTACTTTGTTTTGCAATATCTGAGGTGGCCGATACATAATTCGTTAGCACAGGGTGTGCATGCATTACATGGAGTAACCTTTTCCTTGCTTAACATTAATAACCCGAATGCTAATGTCTGAAAAAAAAAATCGGAGAATTTTTCAGCGTGGCAACATTTCCAGCCCGCTGACCTTTAAACACTGCTTTTTAGAAGCTTGGTAATGCAAGAAGCGAGATAAAGGTTAACGCGTGCAGTGCATCACTTTGCAAAAGCTCCCTCCGACGTTAACTGACTGCCTGCTGGTTGTTTATCAGCTAATTATTGTGCTTTTTGAAATTAGTCCCATCTCTCACGAGCGAATAAAGTATTCCTTTCACCTACGCACCTACTCAGAAGAGGAATTGTGGCAAGTGAATGAACCAGATGGTCACATCGCACAGTGATCCGGCACAGATCTACTTGCACTTTATTCTGTCTTAAAACTGTTACAATTTGTTCGTTGGGTTGTTGTTGTTTAAATTAACACTGACTAGCTAATTAAATTATTGCATCGTATGGGAGGCGCATTCCCAATCTCGTTGTACCGCTGTACTATGACAATAAAGATATATTGTATTGTATTGTATTTTGCCTGGTTAACCTGACAGATTATTTCGCCCCACTGTTTCTTTCACTTCCTTCTTTAAACTCCTCCGTTTGGGGAGGATCACAATTCAGGGTCCTGACGCCACAGAACATCGAGGGGCAGGGTTTAGTTTAGTCTGAAGAAGGGTCTCGACCTGAAAACGTCACCTATCCATGTTCTCCGGGGATGCTGTCTGACCCGCTGAGTTACGCCAGCACTTTGTGTCCTTTCATTTGGTTTAGTCTATTGTTGCATGTGTATCGAGGTACAGTGAAAAGCCTTTGTCCAGTGAAAGACTATACATGAATACAATCAAGCTGTCCATGGCACACAGATAAAGGACAAAGGGTACAACATTGTGCGCAAAATATAACAGTGGGGACACCCCTCAAACAAGGGAAGGGATATCACCATAGGGGCCCACAAGATTGGCAAGTGTGCATAATTTAATAGAAAGTTGTGGACACTACTAAATAGGACACTACTAAATCGGAATGTATAGATGCTGAGAATGTCAGAAGAATTTTTGCACTCTGCTTGTTTTGCATCTATTTTTATTCTGAACAGCGATCATTTTGGGAAATAGAAACATAGAAATGTAGAAACTAGGTGCAGGAGTAGGCCATTCGGCCCTTTGACCCAGCGCCGCCATTCAATATGGATGATCATCCAAAATCAGTACCCCATTCCTGCTTTCTCCCCTTATCCCTTGATTCCGTTAGCCCTAAGAGCTATATTTAACTCTCTCTTGAAAACATCCAGTGAATTGGCCTCCACTGCCTTCAGTGGCAGAGAATTGAACAGATTCACAAGTCTCTGGGTGAAAAAGGTTTTCCTCATCTCAGTCTGCGACCCCTGGTTCTGGACTCCCCCAACATCAGAAACATTTTTCCTGCATCTAGCCTGTCCAATCCTTTAAAAAATTATGTTTCTGTAAGATCCCCTCTCATCATTCTAAACTCCAGTGAATATAAGCCCAGTTGATCCATTCTTTCATAATATGTCAGTCGTACCATCCCTGGAATAAACCTGGTGAACCTACGCTGCATTCCCTCAAAAGCAAGAATGTCCTTCCTCGAATTAGGAGACCAAAACTGCACACAATACTCCAGGTGTGGTCCCACCGGGGCCCTGTACAACTGCAGTAGAACCTCCTTGCTCCTAAACTCAAATCCTCTCGCTATGAACGCCAACATACCATTTGCTTTCTTCACTGCCTGCTGTACCTGCATGCTTACTTTCAGTGACTGATGTACAAGGACACCCAGGAAGTAATGTAAACTCCTCTGTAAGTTCGCTCACAACCCGCAAGGATACTGAATGAATTCCAGAGACTGAAGCTCCCTGGTGTGGGTGGGTTCTGCACCAGATATCCCAAAGCCCACCAGTTCTGCTGACAGTTGCGAAAGTTCACTCCAGCATTTGTTTTTTGTTTCAAAAGAGACACAGCATGGAAGCAAGCCCCTGCTGCCCACCGAGTCCACGCCGACCGACAATCGCCCGTCCACTAGTTCGAGTTTAACCCGGTTTTGCAAACCTGCACACCGGGGGCAATTTAGGTCTTTGGGACGTGGGAGGAAACTGAAGCCCCCGGAGAAAAGCCACGTGGTCACAGAGAGAACATGCAAACTCTGCAAAGTCAGCATGCGTAGTCAGGATCGTAGCTGGGACTCTGGCACTGAGGCAGCAGCTCTACTGCTGCACCACTGTGCCACCCTTAGAATCGCCTCCAGTAATATTGTGGAAGCACTGGGTTAGAAAATCCAACGGTTTGTAGAACTATACACCAGCATCGTCAGTGGCCTCAGGAGAGAAGGGACAAATGGCACAGGAAATCAAAACATTTTCATGAGAAGCTACTGTGATTTTTGGATCAGATTTGGAAATGTAACCAATGGCCTGATATTACATAAGCTAAAATCAAATAAATAACTTCTTCTGAATCACCTATTAAGTAATAATATGAGGGTCGTACCCAGGCAAGGCAGCAACTCTACTGCTGCGGCACCGTGCTGATCGTTTGCCGCCAGGTTTCCAAATACTTTCACACTGGAGGTGCAGAACATGTAGTTCTGGGCATCCTTTCACCATATGGAGTGGTGTACACCACGGCCTCCAAGATCAACGAATGCTGGAAGAGCCGACTGCGTTTGGCAGCAGCAGCCAGTGGACTGCTTACACTGCTGAGTAAACACAGTCTTGTGTGGAGTCATATTTTCAATGGAATGGGAGCAAGTTTGGGAAGTGAGCAGTGAGTAGGCATTCTACTCTGCTAACTTAAATACAGTGCCATAGGTGGAGTAGGTTGTAGTTTGGGGCTGCTGATCAAGGATGGATGTTAAGCCAAATGCGAACCTTGCTCCCAGGTTTCCATGGTAACATGGTAGGTTAAAGAACAGTGTAAGTTAGGGTCTCGGTTTATCATTGGCATGTTTACTGAGGTTCCTGTGAAAACCTTTTAACTGATCTCCCGGTGGCCGAGCACTTCATTCCCTGATCTACCCCTCCCATTCCCAGTCTGACCTTTCTGTCATGGGCCTCCTCCAGTGCCATAGTGAGGCCCACCAGAAATTGGAGGAACAGCACCTCATATTTCGCCTGGGCAGTTTGCAGCCCAGTGGTATGAACATCGACTTCTCCAACTTTAGATAGTTCCCCGTCCCTCTCTTCCCCTCCTCCTTCCCAGATCTCCCTCTATCTTCCTGTCTCCACCTATATCCTTCCTTTGTCCCGCCCCCCCTGACATCAGTCTGAAGAAGTGTCTTGACCCGAAACATCACCCATTCCTTCTCTCCCGAGATGCTGCCTGACCTGCTGAGTTACTCCAGCATTTTCATATCATATCATATCATATATATACAGCCGGAAACAGGCCTTTTCGGCCCACCAAGTCCGTGCCGCCCAGTGATCCCCGTACATTAACACTATCCTACACCCACTAGGGACAATTTTTACATTTTTACCCAGCCAATTAACCTACATACCTGCACGTCTTTGGAATAAATTTTGTGAATAAATACCTTCGATTTGTACCAGCATTTGCAGTTATTTTCTTATACTACTTGTTTTGCACGCTATCCAGTCGAAAATCAGATAATACTAGACACAAATGCAACCTCGCGTCATCGAGGGCTACCTGGCGGAACGTTGCTGGGAAAGAATGTGGAGCGCGGAGTAGCCAAGAATGAAGGGGGTGGGCCTGTGGCCATGTGCAGTGCGGTCTGCTTCACAACTGTGAGCAGAAGATAAAAACTGTCCATAGAAACATAGAAAATCAGTGCAGGAGTTGCCCATACGGCCCCTCGAGCCAGCACCACCATTCAAAATGATCATGGCAAAATCAGAACCCTTTTCCTGCTTTTTCCCCATATCCCTTGATTCCGTTAGCCCTAAGAGCTATATCTAACTCTCTCTTGAAAACATCCAGTGAATTGGCCTCCACTGCCTTCTGTGGCAGAGAATTCCCCAGATTCACAACTCTCTGGGTGGAAAAGCTTTTCCTTGTCTCGGTCCGAAATGGCCTACCCCTTATTCTTAAACTGTGACCCCTGGATCTGGACTCCCCCAACATGCGGACCATTTTTACCGCATCTAGCCTGTCCAATCCCTTAAGAATTGTCTATGTTTCTATAAGATCCCCTCTCATCCTTCTAAAGTGCAGTGAATACAATCTACATCCATCTACATCCTTTCTTTGTCCCGCCCACCCCCCCCCCCCCCCCCCGACATCAGTCTGAAGAAGGGTCTCGACCCGAAACGTCACCCATTCCTTCTCTCCTGAGATGCTGCCTGACCCGCTGAGTTACTCCAGCTTTTTGTAATACCTTCGGTGAATACAAGCCTAGTCGACCATTCTTTGAATGAACCTTTGTAACTTTGTTGGTGCCAGAAACGTGGAGACTCTTGTGCACTGCCCAGGTGAGGTCTGCTGTACGATTTCACCAGGTTGTGTGCAAAACAAAGCATTTCCCTGTACCTAGACACATGTGACAATAAAGCAGCGTTGAATCATTGAAGCCAAATTCAAGTACAATTAGGTAGAGCTGGTTCCAAAGAGGAGGAACTGGGGTAACTTTGAGGCTCCCACCCTGGGGATAGACAAGCGTTGTGCTGCAGAGGGCTTGAAAGGAGAAGACTAATGGAGGTGAGAGCATCATTTACCTGAAAGTCCTCATGATCATAAAAGACATCGGAGCAGAATTAGCCCACTTGCCCCATTGAGTCTGCTCTGCCATGCGACCATCACTGACCTACTTCTCCCTCTCAACCCCATTCCCCTGCCTTCTCCCCATAACCCTTGACAGGTTTACTAATCCAGAATTAATTAGTTTAAAAATACCCAATGACCTGACCTCTGTGGCATTGAATTCCAGAGATTTTCCACCATCTGGCTAAAAAAAATTCCACATCATCTCCATTCTAAAAGATACGTCCTTTTATTTTGAGGCTGTGCCCACTGGTCCTAGATTCTCCCACCACTAGAAAGATTCTCTCCACATCCACTCTATCGAGGCCTTTCATTATTCAGTAGGTTTCAATGAGTCCCCCCATCATCCTTCTAATCTCCAGCAAGTACAGGCCCAGCACCATCAAATGCTCATCATCAAAATGATGAGAATTACAGGGCTGATGAAATGGTGCTCAGTACAACTTTGTCCTGCATGCTAGTAACAATCCCTTGCCGAGTCAGGAAGCTCCCACCAGGAGAGCAGGCGGCAGAGTTCAATATGCTTGTTGAACGAGAAAATAAAAATAATCACTCGGGTTTCCCATTCCACATCTCTATTAGCTGCTGAGATTGCTGCTTCATGCATGGCTGTCCAGTGAAGAATAATAGCTCTGAAAACAACAGAGGTTTGGTTTCATGAAAGGATGGGTTCACCATGGAAGCCGGTAGAAAAAAATCAAACAGATGCAAAGAAAAGAAATTTATTTTATGGCCCCCTCTCCCCGCACAAAGGACAATGTAGGAGACTACACTCTATTTACTCATTAGCCAGAGCACAGGTCAGTAGCAGGTTGAAGTAGGAGTGCAGGTTGGGGCAAAATTGTTTTGTTATATTTGCAGCACAATCGTTCTCTGTATGAAGCTTCATTTTCCTGCATTAAGTGGGGGCACAGTGTTGACGCCCCTGTCTCACAGCGCCAGGGACCCGAGTTCCACCCTGACCTCGGGTGATGTCTGTGTGGCGTTTGCCCGTTCTCCCCCGTGATCGCGTGGGTTTTATCCAGGTGCCCTGGTTTCCTCCCACGTCCTAAGTTCATGCGGGTTTTGTAGGTTAACTGCCCTCTGTAAGTTACCCTCTGCAAGTGTCGAGAGTGAACGAGGAGGTGGGACAACATAGAACCAATGTAAACAGGTGATTGATGATCGGCATGAATTCGGCGGGCCGAATGGTTGGTTTCCACGCTGTGTCGCTAAACTCTGAACTAAAACAAAGACGACTCCAGAATTATTTTCACTTTGTGACACTACAAGATTGTGAAAGGTGCTCTCTAGATATTTTTCTTTCCTCCCTACCTCCCTCAAGGCTCACCACCCACCTTGCGTCAGAAACATAATAGGAAGTGGGTGTGGGAAAGTTAGATATACAATGGGGAAAACTGGATTGATTACAAACCCACAGATTTATCCTCCACATGCTCAGACTGGCCTCAAACCAATTTGGTGCTATCTACCCAGGATTATGCTTTGTTCTGTTGCATAGGACTAAGCACTTTTACTATGTTTCGCAGCTTGTTGTGATTATGTCAGAGTCAATAATTGCATGTTGCTTTAATAGATAAGAAATTAATACTGTGAGATTAATCCACTTAGCCACCCTATTACTAATGAGAGACTGCGACTCAACAACCAGTAATCACTGCACAATTAACAGCTAGAAGATTGTCCAGTTAGGTAGAAAACAATAAAATGCAGACACTGGAAGATGCTGGAATCTTGAGCAGAACACAAAGTGCTGGAGGAGCTCGGCTGGGGAAGGGAATGGAATGGACAGGACAGGACAGACAACATTTGGCTCAGGACATTTCTTCTGAAGATGCTGCCTGACCGCTGAGTTCGTCCAACAGGGACCTAGAGTCTGAAGAAGTGGCTTGACCCGAAACGTCACCTATTCCATTTCTCCAGGGATGCTGCCTGACCCGTTGAGTTACTCCAGCACTTTGTGTCTATCACCAGCACTTTGTTGTGTTTTGGATAAAATGCAGAGTAAAGAATAAAGAGTAAAGAATAAAATATAGCTGAGAACGATTGGTGAACAGTGAAACTCTTGAGTGATAAAGAGGGTAGTTTGAAAACAGTTGCATCTCAGTTCAATAGCCAGAACCATCTGTGAGCAGATGCAAGTTGTGTAGGAAAATAACTGCAGATGCTGGTACAAATCGGAGGTATCACAAAATGCTGGAGTAACTCAGCAGGTCAGGCAGCATGTAGGAGAGAGGGAATGGGTGACGTTTCGGGTCAAGACCCTTCTTCAGACTGATGTCGGGGGGGCGGGACAAAGAAAGGATATAGGTGGAGACAGGAAGACAGTGGGAGAACTAGGAAGGGGAGGGGAAGAGAGAGACAAAGGAACTATCTAAAATTAGAGAAGTCAATGTTCATACCGCTGGGCTGTAAGCTGCCCAAGCGAAATATGAGGTGCTGTTCCTCCAATTTCCGGTGGGCCTCACTATGGCACTGGAGGAGGCCCATGACAGAAAGTTCAGACTACAGATGCAATATAATTTGCAAATTGTCCCTAGTGTGTAGGATAGTGCTAGTGTACGGGGTGATCGCTGGTCGGCACAGACTTAATGGGTCGAAGGGCCTGTTTCCACAGTATATCTCCAAAGTCTAAAGTAAAGTCTAAAGTAGATAGGAAGGAAGCTTGATAAAAAATCTTGTACTTAATTTAATTGTATTTATGTATTTATTTGTTTTTGCATTTATTGCATATATGTTGTACGCACCGTCAGGATTGGCTGTTTTTTAATTTCGTTGTACTCGTTGCAATGACAATAAATGAATATTATTATTATTATTATAAAATATCACCATAAGATCAGTTGGGTTGAGAGATCCATTTCTGACCTTTTAATTTCCCCTGCAATCCTATGCAACAGTTAATTTACTTGAAAAGGGAAATAGTTATCAGGAATAGTCAACACTGCAAAGAGCATTGCATGCTTGAGTAATTCAATTCATTTGCCTTGACATAAACATTGCAGAATAAGTAAAGGCAAAGAAGTCAATGTTGAACTTATAGATTTTTCAAAGGCATTCACTTAGATGTTACACATTATGAAACTTCATACTAAATTTATGTTGCAGTATTGGCAGCAGGTAAGTTATGGTATACACCAGGGATGTGCTGGGAGCATTTCAATGTGCCATTTAACTAAACACAAAAGGAATATTATTAGCATTCGGAAACAGTGAAGGATAATGAAGGATAGTGAAGGATACATTAAATAGATTAGTAAATGGAATGGGCAGGTCAGGAGCCGGTGCAGCTCGAAGCAAATTTACAAAGGAGTGTAGTCCAGTAAAGACTTCTAAAAGTGTAGGAAGGAACTGCAGATGATGGTTTAAACCAAAGGTAGACACAAAATACTGGAGTAACCCAGTGGGCCAGACAGGCAGCATCACTGGAGAAAAGGGACAAGTGATGTTTAGTGAAGAAGGGCCTCGACCCTAAATGTCACCTATTCCTTTGCTCCAGAGATGCTGCCTGTCTGATCCACTGAGTTACTCCAGCATTTTGTGTGTAAGACTTCGAACAGTTGGGTATCCAAGAAAGTACATCAGTTGATTCAATAGTGATGTTATGCAAAAACCCATTAAAGCTGCAAGTGAATAAGGGTCTCGACCCAAAACGTCACCCATTCCTTTTCTCCAAAGATGCTGCCTGACCCGCTGAGTAACTCCAGCTTTTTGTGTCCATCTTAAGTGAATAATGAATATATTTTACTGTTATTTTACTCACCAATATATTGGAGATGTGTAGTACGGTGATTTAAGTTGCTGCACTGATAATCAAGGGGCTTGACCAAGGACTTTGGAAACTCAAGTCAAATTCTTGTCATGGATCGAGGAGAATTAAAATTCTGTTTAATTAATTCAGAAAAAAAAGTAAATGGCAGCAGCTATTGATGCACCAATATTCATTGGGATAACCTCCATTATATTTTTACTTGGTTTGTCTTCCGCCCTGTGAAATGGCCTAGGCAGCCATTTATTCAAGGTAGCTGAAGAACAGTTGACTCCAGCGATCTCCACTGGTCATAGGTTTAACACAAGATGGAAAATGTTTCCGTACAGAGGACAATGGGTATTTGAAACAAGCTGCAAGAGGAGGTGGTAGGGACAGGGATAATGACTAACGTTTAAAAAGCATTTGGACATGGATAGGAGAGAGATATGGATCAAATGCAGGAAAATGGGATTGGTTTAGAAGGGCATCTCAGTCAGCACGAACGATGGACCTGTTTCCCTACAGTAAGACTCTTTGCCTCTGTTACTCTACGATATCCTGCAACTAAGTGAAAGGTAAATTCAGAAGGGATTGTGCTTTCATTTTGGCATCATGCAGGATGTGGTTGAGGCTGGATTATAGGCATTTCATAACCACTCTGAATTGCCCTGGAGTGGGCGGTGATGAGTTCTTGAGTTATTGCAGTCTGTGTGGTGAAACAACTTCCTCAGTGCTGTTAAGTAAGGAATTCCATGATTTTTGACCCCATGACAATAAATATATATCCGTGTGACTTGGAGAAGAACAATGAGAACATTGGGGGGGGTTGGCACGGTGGTGGAGTGGTAGAGCTACTGCCTTACAAGCGCCAGAGACCCGGGTTCGATCCTGACTACGAATGCATGTCTGTACGGGGTGTGTACATTCTCCCTGTGACCTGCATGGGTTTTCTTTGAGATCCTGTTTCCTCCCACACTCAAAGATGTACAGGTCTGTAGGTTAGTTGGCTTTGTATAAATGTAAAATTGGCCATAGTGTGTGTAGGATGGTGTTAGTGTGCGGGGATTGCTGGTCGGTGAGGACTCAGTGGACTGAAGGGCCTGTTTCCGCATTGTATCTCTAAACTAAACTAAATTGGTTTGCTGATCTAATGTATGTTTTATCGTTATCCTGAATAATCAAGACTGTATTTGGGAGTTGCTACCAAAGAGCCCTTGAACAGTTCACAGTATTAGAGTAATCCCAACATAGAAAAGATTCATTCAGTTCATTGCATCAGAGTTCTGGAGTAAACCCACCTTTTCAGGACTGGATGCACCTTTTGGAAGGAGATGAGGAGGAATTTCTTTAGCCGGAGGGTGGTGAATCGGTGGAGTCATTGCCACAGAAGGCCGAGGAGGCCAAGTCATTGGGTATTTTTAAAGTGGATATTGATAGCATCTTGATTAGTAAGGGGGTCAAAGGTTACGGGGAGAAGACACAAGAATGGGGTTGAGAGAGAAAGGTAGATCAGCCTTGATTGAGCAGACGCGTTGGGCCGAATGGCCTAATTCTGCTCCTTTGACTTATAAAACCATAACAGTTCTTGATCATTAATGAATGAGTGGATGATTTTTTAAGCTAGCGGTGTCAAGTCAATAAGGTGGATAACTTTCAGTCGTTCTTAACTAGCAAGTGAAATCCATCAACTTTTCATCCGGTGTGCAGCAGAGGGGCTTTGAGCTCCCAGGAGTTGGGACATTCACAACATAGCACCTGACCTTTGGCCTTCAGACTACCTCTTCACTCAGAGGGTAGTGCGTACCTGAAATAATCTGTCACGTTGTTATAGAAGCAAATTCAATTGCGACTTTTGGAAGACATTTGGGTAGATATATGGATGGGAAATGTTTAGATGGATAATGGGCCAAATGCAAGCAAATGCAACCAGCACAATATGCCAATTTGGTCAGCATTGCCAAGATAGGCCAAAGGGCCTGTTTCTGTGCTGTTCAGCTCTATGACAATGAGTTTATCCTCCAGTTGTCATGGCATTTTATGTCTGTTCCAGTAACATGTTGAACTTACGAATGTATCACAAAATGCTGGAGTAACTCAGCGGGTCGGGCAGCATGTCAGGAGAGAAGGAATGGGTGACGTTTCGGGTCGAAACCCTTCTTCAGACTGAGGAAGGGTCTCGACCCAAAACGTCACCCATTCCGTCTCTCCTGAGATGCCGCCCGACCCGCTGAGTTACTCCAGCTTTTTGTGATGCCTTCGATTTGTACCAGCATCTGCAGTTATTTTCCTACACATGTTGAACTTAAGAGTTCACTGTATATGTCTCAAGGGAGCCGACGTTCCTATATGTTGTTTAGGGCATAACTATATATCGCTTCTACATGGTACTTGGAGGTGAATGAAAGGCCACAACATACTGGAGCCAAGACATCTTTCTCGAGCCTGATATTAAAATAAAGAGGTTTTATTGCAACTGGCTATGAAACAAGGGCTGCAATATATAAATAAACAGATTTGCTCAGTTAAAAATAACAGGACTAAAAGCGAGCATGTACAGTACGCATGCATAGCATTTCTCAACAGAAAATAGAAATTTTCATTAGTCAAGGATTAGGTTTTATTCTGCAATAAAAAAGAGAGATTAGGTCTTAAAATTTCCAAGCAAAAGAACATTTTCTGCCAATATTTTGTAACATTGAATAGTGAAATTTACAGTTGGGTTTTGTTTGGGAACAGCTCTATCCAAAACCGTAAGAAACATGCAAAGTTGTGGAAACAGCCCAATACAGCGCCTCCTTCATCAACTTCATCAACTTCATCAACACTTAACATCTACAGACAACATAATCAAGGATCTTTTCCACCCCGGCCAGTCCCTCTTCTCTCCTCTCCCGAGGATATTTTTTATTGCCAAAAATAAACTTTATTCAGAATTTTTAAATATGCAAACCAAAATACCGCTAAAATCGTTTTCAAGCGTTGCCCGCACTATGTATTCATGAGTGTCGTAGATTTTTTTAGATTTTTAGAGATATAGCGCGGAAACAGGCCCTTCGGCCCACCGGGTCCGCGCTGCCCAGTGATCCCCGTACATTGACACTATCCTACACACACTAGAGACAATTTTTTTTTTTTTACATTTGCCCAGCCAATTAACCTACATACCTGTACGTCTTTGGAGTGTGGGAGGAAACCGAAGATCTCGGAGAAAACCCACGCAGGTCACGGGGAGAATGTACATTCACAGACGGTGATATGGAGAGATAAAGAACAATGAATGAAAGATATGCAAAAATGTAACGATGATAAAGGAAACAGGTTATCCCTAACCAGTCTGAAGAAGGGTCTTTGGAGAGAAGGAATATGTGACATTTCAGGTCGAGACCCTTCTTCAGACTGGTTAGGGATAACCTGTTTCCTTTATCAACGTTACATTTTTGCATATCTTTCATTCACAGCTTTTTGTGTCTATCTTGGGTTTAAACCAGCATCTGAAGTTCCTTCCTACACACTCCACCTGCTGAGCTTGCAAGAGGCCAAGACTGAAGCAATGACAGCCGTTCCCCTTCAGATCAATGAGAGCAGTCAGTGCCTGGAGAAACGCAAAAAGCCATTTACAAAATAACTCTTTTAATAAATTCAGTTTCCATGTTTTGAATTGATTTTTCGTGACTGGATATGATTTTTATCATTTTAAATTTAAAGTGAAAACAAGAGTTAATTCACAGATTCATTTTCCCCGCAGAGTTAGGGGAATCGAGAACTAAAGGGCATGGGTTTAAGTCGAGAGGGAATAAAGATTTAATTGGAACCAGAGGGCAACCTATTCCACACAGAGAGTGGTGGATATTTGGAACAAGCTGCCAGCGGAAGTAGTTGTGGCAGGTTCAATAACACCATTCAAAAGATAACATACATTTGGACAGGGACATGGATAGGAAAGGTTGAGAAGGAAGAAGGTCAAACATGGGCAAATGGGACCAGCTTATGTGGGGCATCTGGTTCGCAAGGACGAGTTGGGCCGAAGGACTTGTTTCTGTCCTGCATGCAATTGTGAGCAATTTTGGGCACCATGTCTGAGGAAGGATGTGCTGGCTCTGGAGAGGGTCCAGAGGAGGTTTACAAGATTGATCCCAGGAATGAGTAGGTGAACTTACGATGAGCATTTGATGGCACTGGGCCTGTGCTCACTGGAGTTTAGAAGAATGAGGGTGGACCTCCACATTGAGACGTACCGACTAGTGAAGGGGTTGGATAGTGTGGATGTGGAGAGGATGTTTCCACTTGTGGGAGAGTCTAGGACGAGAGGTCTAAGCCTCAGAATTAAAGGACATTCTTTTAGGAAGGAGATGAGAAGGAATTTCTTTAGTCAGAGGGTGGTGAATCCGTGGAATTCTTTGCCACAGAAGGCTGTAGAGGCCAAGTCAATGGATATTTTTAAGGCTGAGATAGATAGAGTCTTGATTAGTATGGGTGTCAGGGGTTATGGGGAGAAGGCAGGAGAATGGGATTAGGAGGGAGAGATAGATCAGCCATGATTGAATGGCGAAGTAGACTTGATGGGTCGAATGGCCTAATTCTGCTCCTTTTACTTATGACCTTGTGAATGTGACAATAACTTGTGAGAATTGTTTCAACTTATTCCAGTGAATGCCTTTGATCACACCAACTGCCTTGACAGGTGATGACTCAAGGGGTGGATAGTGGGAGCTGCAGACTCACTGTCGACACTCTCACATCCATTGTGTTATGCTGGACCACACAAGTGCTGGCATCTGGGCTCAGAGATGAAAACCGCAACGAGGATCATGCCAACACATACAGGCATTGGGAAATCTGCCCTGTAATGATTTAGTGTCCTCCTGGCAAGGTGCCAACTTCCTGCCAGATGAAATACCACTCAAAATTTGGGAGCGTCGATGAACTTGATGCACTGCCACTGAATGTTTGAGTCACAGTCTATGTGTACATTGGTTCATTTGCCTGGGAGCAATGGTGAATGTTTGTACCATTAGCTCCTCAGTTGAGTATGCCTTAATGCCCACACAAATCTGACAAAGATGCCACCTATCCACTCAAGAATGTTCCATGAACATGTACCTATTGTTATGGATAATTCATTCCTCTGCCTTCAACCAAATATCCACCCTGTTAATATGCCATGATCTATTACCAAAGAGACTTTGTTGACTTTATGTTACATGTAAAATATGGGCTCATGCGAGATGGGTTTTCCGTGGTAGATTCAAATCTTGACCCCCCCCAAAGTGCATCTATACCAGCTACAAGCAAAGTCCTAGGGCATGCCTCATTTGGCTGGATAATTGTAGGCAGGGCTTCATTTGTTAATAAGTTATAAGAGCAGAATTAGGCCATCCGGCCTATCAAGTCAAGTCAAGTCAAGTCAATTTTATTTGTATAGCACATTTAAAAACAACCCACATTGACCAAAGTGCTGTACATCAGTTCAGGTACTAAGAACGAACATACAATGGCACACAAACATACCAGCACATACATAAACAGTTCACAGCGCCCCCTCAGAGGGCCTCAAACGCTAGGGAGTAGAAAAAGGTTTTGAGCCTGGACTTAAAGGAGTCGATGGAGGGGGCAGTTCTGATGGGGAGAGGGATGCTGTTCCACAGTCTAGGAGCTGCAACCGCAAAAGCACGGTCACCCCTGAGTTTAAGCCTAGACCGCGGGATAGTCAGTAGCCCCAAGTCGGCCGACCTGAGGGACCTGGAGATAGAGTGGTGGGTTAGAAGATTTTTGTTCAAGTTGAAGTTCACACCGCCATCAAATCATCTTTCCCTCTCAACCCCATTCTCTTGCCTTCACCCCCATAACCCCTGACGCCCAATCAATTGTAGACATAAAAATGGTGTCGGTGTGCATATCATTCTTTGCTGTTGATATCTATGGTGGATCAAAGTGCCGTGGAGTCATTTCACATGGAAACAGACCATCCGTCCCAACTAGCCCATGCCAACCAGCATGCCTCATCTACACTAGTCCCACCTGCCTGCTGCGTTTGGCTCATCTCCCGCTGAACCTATCTGATCCATGTACCTGTCTATACCTATCAGTCCTGTAGTTTGACCTTTTACTCTCAGCTTTCCATTAAATTGGAAAGAGTGCTTCACCAGGGTGGTGCCTGGGCTTGCAGGTTTGAGTGATGGGGAGAGGTTGGATGGGCTGGAACTTTTTTCTTTGGAGCGTAGGAGGCTGAGGAGTGACCTATTGTGGTGCAGCAGAACATGAAGCACATGGATAAAGTGAACGCTCACTATCTTTTTTTCCAGGGTAGGGGACTCTAAGAATAGAACACATAGGCTTAATGTGAGAGGAGAGATTTATGAAGGACCTCAGGGGAAAAAAATTCACCCGAACTCTATTCTGTATACGAAATGAGCTGTCAGGGGAAGCTATAGAAGTGGGCAGCACGGTGGCACAGCGGTAGAATTGCTGCCTTACAGTGCCTGAGACCCAAGTACGATCCTGACTGTGGGTGCCGTCTGTATGGAGTTTGTACGTTCTCCCCGTGACTGCGTGGGTTTTTCCCAGGAGCTCCAGTGTCCTCCCACACTATAAAGACGTACGGGTTTGTAGGTTAAATTGGCATTGGTAAAATATTGCAAACTGTCCACAGCGTGTGCAGGATAGCGTTAATGTGTGGGGAGCGCTGGTCGCCTCGGAATCGATGGGCCGAAGGGCCTGTTTCTGCGCTGCAACTCTAAACCAAATATACCAACTTAGTCGGCATGGAGAGGTTGGACTGAAAGGTTACCATTTCAGTGCTGTGCAACTCCTGGATTCTGAGGCATTTAATAAACATCTGTGCTGGCAGGTAACAGGATAAATTCCTGCCAAATTAAATGAGTTGATTCAAAGGTTGGGAATGTGGAGCAAATCCGGGACACCTGAATCAGAGCACATTTAATTAATGACTCATTTTGCAAGGGGGAATGGTGTATTAGTCATGTTGCACTGACGGTCGCTGTGGTTTGCAATGTGCTACTACCTGCGCATATTGGGCAAAGTGGAGGCATATGCTTCTCGACGCTGCAGCTAGCTTTGCTCAAATGACCTTCGGCCACATGTGAATGTTGGTGCGTTCAACCAAATCTAAGCTCGCCTGCCTCCTCTGCAGGTACTGTGCTTGAATAGGGATCTAGGACTGTGAAATCTGTGGAATTCTCTGCCTCAGAAGGCAGTGGAGGCCAATTCTCTGGATGCTTTCAAGAGAGAGCTAGATAGAGCTCTTAATGATAGCAGAGTCAGGGGGTATGGGGAGAAGGCAGGAACGGGGTACTGATTGTGAATGATCAGCCATGATCACATTGAATGGCAGTGCTGGCTCGAATGGCCTACTCCTGCACCTATTGACTTGACTGAGAAGCCTTTGGGTTGGAAAAAATGATTTCACCTCCATCGGCGAACGGCATCCTGGCCTGTGAGCGATTCAACCAGGTTTGTGTGGTCGTGAAGATAAGAAGCATATTTAAATGGAGAAACGTCAAGTTGATAAATTGGACGCATTGTCTCTCTATGGACTTTGTCATAGAGTGATAGAACACACAGCAAAGTCAGAAACATAGAAACATAGGAAATAGGTGCAGGAGGAGGCCATTTGGCCCTTTGAGCCAGCACCACCTTTCATTGTGATCATGGCTGATCATCCACAATCAGTAACCCGTGCCTGCCTTCTCCCCATATCCCTTGATTCTGCTAGCCCCGAGTATCGGACTCTCTTTTAAATTAATCCAGTGAACTGGCCTCCACTGCCTTCTGTGGCAGAGAATTCCACAAATTCACAGAGTCAGTGGCCCAACCATCACTCTAACTACATTCCCATCAACTCCCCACAGGCCCGCCACTCACCAACACATCAGCAACAATTTGGAGTGGCACCAGAGCTCAGGACTGGACCCGGTTTGTTGGAGTTTTCTTCTACTGAAGAGCGTCTGTTACAGTCCCATTTCCAGACTGTTCACCCACTCTGCCCTTCTTTATACTCATCGTCTCAGTAATAGCAGGCCTGGATAGAGTGGGTGTGGAGAGGACGTTTCCACTAGTGGGAGAGTCTAGGACCAGAGACCAAAGTCTCAGAATAAAATGATGTACCTTTGGAAAGGAGATGAGGGGGACATTTCTTTTGACAGGGGGTGGTGAATCTGTGGAATTTGTGCCACAGACGATTGTGGAGGTCAAGTCTATGGATATTTTTTAAGGCGGAGATTGACAGATTCTTCATTAGTAAGAGTGTCAGGGGCTATGGGAGAAGGCAGGAGAATGGGGTTGAGAGGGAAAGATAGATCAGCCATGATTGAATGGCGGAGTAGATTGAATGACGTGGTGGGCCGAATGGCCTAATTCTGCTCCTATAACCTATGGACTTATGTACTTGTGTTTACAGGCAGTAAAACATTACAAGTAGCTTCGTGATTAAGTAAATCAAGCTAGAATTGGCAATGAAGAAGTGCGGATCCAGATTATGCTGACAGAATTGCATTGGATTTAACTCACGAGTCATTACTAAAGTGAAAACCCTGCAGCAAGAGAAAGAGATGCTTCATAAACTGTGAATTACTTTTGCCTCAGCTTGCCTCAAACCTCAGAATCCTGTCTGCAGGTTTCAGACCCAAAACGTCACCTATCTCCACATTCTCCAGGGATGTGTCAAGTTACTCCAGCACATTGTGTCTTTTTTTTTTGGCCTCAAACCTCTCTATAGATCTTGCGGCAGAGCAAGACAGACAAGGTTTTGAGTCACAATGCTGAACAGTTTAAGCCACAAGCATGCCCTTCGGCTTATCTTGTCCATGCCGACCATGTTAGCATCTAGCCCCATTTCCCTGGATTTGGCCTGTTCCCCACAACCCTTCCATATACCCATCCAAATTTCAATTAAAAGTTCTAACTGTATCCACTCAGAACTAGAATTCAGAAACATATTGCTATATTAAGAAAAGATCTTTCTATCCAAACAGAAAACCAGAGAAAATCATCAGAAATTGTGATGATTCGCTCTAGTTCCTGAATTGTTGCTGGAAATATTTTTTTACTTTGGAATTTTAGTTTTACTTTTTCATTCAATTCCTTGAATTCCTCTCATTTCATCTTAATTTAGGTTTATTTTGTTGTGCTTTTCCTTTCAATTCTTTGAACTCTTTTATTTCCATTTTTCATTCCCAATCTGATTACCTCACACTATTTATCCCTTCCGCCTACACTCGAATTCTTTCTCGAAACTTGCATCTGATCCGTTAATGAAATGGTTCCAAGGTTTCGACGTCCCTTCACCCTACACACCATTTCAAATAGCTCACATCTCCAGCAAGGTTTCTTTTTCAAGCCAGGAGGCTGAGAAACTTTAATCTCTCAAGCCTGTCCTACTTCCGCACAATGTTGTGAGCGATGAGGGAATGTGACCATGAGTTTGGTTTTAAGGAAAGCCTTAAAAGTTTGCAATAGGGAATCTATGGACAAGTGTTGAGGTGCGGCCTACAGATAGACAAGGAGGAAGCATTGGATGCATTTTAAATACTCAGAAAGTACCACATTAAAACTGCTGCATTTGATCAGGGATGGGATGGAAAGGATGGGTTATCATTACATCAGATTATTTAAAAGACATAAATCAGGGCACATGGATAAATAGGCCTGGCTGGCAGGCCATTACTAGTTGTTGCCATAGGAATTATTTCTGGGCCCTCAGCTATTTTCCTCTTGACCATTCGGCCACAAAGTCAGCCTTCATTCAGGCATCTTTGTAAAGCAGCAACAGACTTGGATGTAGCCCAAATGATCTAATCTGAACTGAACTGAGCAAAGTAGTCACAGAGTCATACAACATAGAAACAGGCCCTTTGGACCAAATCATCCATGCTGACCAAGATGACCTACCTAAGTTAGTCACAGATGCCTCTAAACCTTTTCTATCCATGTACTGGAGACTCAACACAGTTTAAGCTTTTACTCATGGCTTTCCTGCATTCCAGTGCCAGCTTGGTTTAGTTCTATTTGGAAGATTGCTGGCTAAAGGCCCTCTCTAAGATTTGAGTTCAACTGAACGAAAGTTACACTGCTTTCGGTCAAGTTCGAAAGCTGGGCCTTGCCTGCATTTTAAGACATGTCAAAGAACACATGCCACTGCAGATAATTCCCTCAATGTCCAATTTGACATTTTTCCCTTGAGGAAGGTCAATACGACCAAGCCTGCACTTCCTTCACAAGGAGTTTATATTAGGAGTTATTTACCCACAAAGCCCCAGGGACCATCTCAAAGCAATTTGTTCCATAGAAAGTTGTAATGACCAAAGAAGTTTGATTGGCCCTGATTTAATTCATGCTCCTTCAGTCAACAAGCTATTCTGCACTGGGGATGAAGAGCTTTTGGAATTGTTCACTGAGTCTCCAGATTAGTTCTTAAGACAAGCAATGTGTTTATGGATCAAACCAGCATCTTGAAATTGCACATGAATAATATATTAAAATATATTAAATTACATATATAAATCACAAATATATTAAATATTTTTAATTACATGTCCCCTAATGGAATTAATTACATGTCCCCTTTACTTTAGAACTTTAGAACGTTAAAGATACAGCATGGAAACAAGCCCTTCGGCCCATTGAGTCCATGCGGACCAGCGATCACTAGCTGATATCTTGGGTATCACAAAATGCTGGAGTAACTCAGCGGGCCAGGCAGCACCTCAGGAGAGAAGGAATGGGACACCCTTCTTCAGTCTGAACCCGAAACGTCACCCATTCCTTCTCTCCTGAGATGCTGCCTGACCCGCTGAGTTACTCCAGCATTTTGTGATACCTTACGATTTGTACCAGCATCTGCAGTTATTTTCCTACACAGCTGATATCTTAGCATTATCTTACACACAAAGGGACAATTTACAATCGTACAGACGCCAATTAACTTACAAACCCGCAAGTCTTTGGAGTGCGGGAGGAAACCTGAGCACCTGGAGAAATCCCATGCGCTCACAGGGAGAACGTGCAAACTCCACACAGATAGCACCCGCACTCAGGATTGAACTCGGGTCTCTGGCACTATAAGGTAGCAATTCTACCGCTGCGTCACTGTGCTGCCCTTATATCCACCACTGTGCCACCCATGTTCGATCAGATACCAAAGTCAGTAGGTGAATTGCATTACTTTAGCCTGATTTTATTTAAGGGAGAGAGATGAGCCCTCAGAGGGGAATGAATATGGAATCATGGAGTTAAGGGATGGCAGTGGGCAGGGAGCAGGATGTTCAAGTGCCAAGAGTGTTTAATTGTCATAAGTACAGGCAACAGAACATTGAAAATCTTACTTGCGGCAACTTAATGCAGTATCACACAGATAAATATATAATAATCAACGATGCGATATCTTAATAACGTAATACTGCGTAATCATAAACTGATGTTTGTAGTGCAACCAAAGACACAGTCCATACAAGATCATAGTTGCTGAAGTTAGTGTCCGTGAGTCTACTGTGGACACGTGGAAATGGTCTCTAAAAACGCAAGTGGTGGGAGATTAAAAGCGGCATCATTACTACGCAGGGGTAGTTTGAACTGAATTGGGTGAGTGTGATAAAGGGAAAACAAAGCAAAATGAGTAGAATGAAATGTGTGTGGAGACACAAAGAACTACAACTGCTGTGATATTAAGCAAAGCACAAAGTGTGGAGGAAATCAGTGGGTCACGCAGCATCTGTGGTGGAAATGGATGGGTCACATTTTGAGTTTGGACCCTTCTTCAGAGCCGTATGGAATTGCAAATGCTGGAATGAAATGTATGTGGGATGGGTGTTTAGTTCAGTGTAGAGATGTAGGTTGGAGACATGCCCTTCGGGCCAGTGAGTTCACGCCAACCATCGATTACCCATTCCCACTTGTTCTATATAATCCCACTTTCCCATCCACTCCCCACCTACATTTACAGAGGCCAATTCACCTACAAACCCGCACATCTTTTGGGATGTGGGAGGAAACCCACACAGTGACTGGGAGAACGTGCAAACTCCATACAGACAGCTACCAAGGTTAGGTGTCCGGCGCGTGAGGCGGTGACTCCACCAACTGCTCCATTTTGCCGTCATTCTGCCATTGGAAGTCTCTCTGCCATTTTTGGTCACACGATTGACCTGCTGCATGAAGCATGGCTTTAGAAGCAGAGGTCTAACTTCCACACATTTACTCCTATTTTACTCTTCTCACTTAGAGTCAAAGAGCCCTTCAGCCCAACTTTCCCACAACGACCAACATGTCCCATCTACACTAGTCCCACCTGCCTGCGTTTGGTTCATTTCCCTTCAAACCTGTCCTATCCATGTACCTGTCTGTTTCTTAAATGCTGCGATGGTCCCTACCTGAACTAACTCCTCCGGCAGCTTGTTCCATACACCCACCACCCTTTGTGTGAAAAAGTTACCCCTCAGATTCCTATTAAATCTTTCCCCCTTCACCTTGAACCTATGTCCTCTGGTTCTCAATTCCCCGACTCACTCTGGGCAAGAGACTCTGTGCGTCTACCCGATCTATTCCTCTCGTGATTTTGTACACCTCTATAAGATCACCCCTCATCTTCCTGTGGAGGACTTCTGTTCAGAGTTTTACACAAATAAACGCTGTGATTTTTTTCGGTTCGAGGAAACGTGACGAACGCAGATAGTAGAAAGAATTCCACTACAGAGGATGATCAGGACAGGCTGACTTCGTTTCCTAAATGGTCCTTATCACAAAATAACGTTAGAGGTTGCCCTTCAGGAACTGTGAGTTGCGCCAAACTGTAGTTTGGCTCAAATAACAGGAGCAATATTGTCTTTGAGCTGAGGCAAGAGTTTAATGCAGGAGTTCCATTCTACAGGGCTGCTATCACAGCTGATCCCTCTGTGTGTGTCTCTCTCTCTCTCTCTCTCTCTCTCTCTCTCTCTCTCTCTCTCTCTCT